>NC_060213.1:97612272-97920113 GCF_021130785.1 Homalodisca vitripennis | reverse complement strand
TATAATACAACCTCTCCACCTAGATTAGACCATATTTTGTAGTCTAGGTCTGTGTGATGTCGAAACAAAATTAATTTTGAGCTTCTTCGTCGTCGAGTTTTTCAATCTATCCAGACGAACGTGATAGTCAAGTCTTGTGACAGCGTCAGATTCCAGACGCTGAGGAAGGTGAACTGCAGCTAAACTTAACATTGACATTGAATCAACCCTTCCCACCAAAAAGCTTCGTTATAAGTTGAAAACTCGGTTGTCCCACCGCGCTTAGTGATCGTGTCTAAAACCTTGTAGTGCACTCAATTGTGCATCTGATACGAGTTTACAATGACAATAACTCTACACCTAGACTGCATATATTTGATAGTTTAGGTGTCTCCGATGTCGAAACGATGTAAAGAGCTCATTTTGAGCTTCTTCGTCGTCGAGTGTTTCGATCTATCCAGACGAACGTGATAGTCAAGTGTTGTGACAGCGTCAGATTCCAGACGCTGAGGAAGGTGAATTGAAGCTACACTCAACATTCACAATTTATTTTAGCTAAACCTAAAATTTAAAAAAATCAGGAACACGTTAACTGATGATGTAAAGCATTTCAATTCATCATTTCCCTGTCGTATGTTTAAAATCGCCCTGTTAGAAATCCGATATAGAGTATGATATGCCCTGGTTTTTAGATCAGTGTCATGACTATCTTCTTTGGTTTATGGTTCACACCGCGTTGAAACAATGCTAACGCGATAAAATCTTAAAATATTTCATCCTCGCTGTGTTATCCGTTTACCAGTTCCCGTGGTTACCATTACCTCGCAGCACTACAGTGTGTTGAGACAGGACCAATAGACAAGTGTTCGTGTGTGTGGTGCACTTTCCAGGTTACTAGGACAACATCAGACAAGTTGGCCGTCGTCGGTAGCGAGCGCTGTCATCCGTTTACCAGTTCCTATGGTTACCATTACCTCGCAGCACTACTGTGTGTTGAGACAGGACCAATAGATAAGTGTTCGTGTGTGTGGTGCACTGCACTTTCCAGGTTACTAGGACAACATCAGACAAGTTTTTGGCCGTCGTCGGTAGCGAGCGCTGTCATCCGTTTACCAGTTCCTATGGTTACCATTACCTCGCAGCACTACTGTGTGTTGAGACAGGACCAATAGATAAGTGTTCGTGTGTGTGGTGCACTTTCCAGGTTACTAGGACAACATCAGACAAGTTGGCCGTCGTCGGTAGCGAGCGCTGTCATCCGTTTACCAGTTCCTATGGTTACCATTACCTCGCAGCACTACAGTGTGTTGAGACAGGACCAATAGATAAGTGTTCGTGTGTGTGGTGCACTTCACTTTCCAGGTTACTAGGACAACATCAGACAAGTTGGCCGTCGTCGGTAGCGAGCGCTGTCATCCGTTTACCAGTTCCTATGGTTACCATTACCTCGCAGCACTACTGTGTGTTGAGACAGGACCAATAGACAAGTGTTCGTGTGTGTGGTGCACTTTCCAGGTTACTAGGACAACATCAGACAAGTTGGCCGTCGTCGGTAGCGAGCGCTGTCATCCGTTTACCAGTTCCTATGGTTACCATTACCTCGCAGCACTACAGTGTGTTGAGACAGGACCAATAGATAGGGGAGACCGGGGCAAGTTGACGACCGGGGCAAGACGACGAATGGTTAGTTTCTCAAATTAGTTGCTAGGTAGTAGCACCGGTCGAATGTCAGTAGCGCTCCACACGGATGGGCCTCTGAAATAACTGGCAGTGAAGACAAGTTCGCCATTGTGTGTGTTGTTACAGCGGCTTGTTGTTTTTGGAGTGCGTTTTTGTAACTTTCGGCCTTTGCATCGTAAGGTTTATTGAATACGCAGGTAAGATATGTTAATTTTCAATATTACCTATATTTACCTTATGTATTAGGCTACTCATAAATACCATGTTTGTTTATATTTATCTTAAAACTTAATGCCAATAAAATTTACCTACTCTATTACGGCCGCTCGGGGCAAGATGACGTGGGGCAAGATGGCGTGTTCGTCATCTTTGCCCCGGTTAATTTTACTGGTGCAAAAGCTGAAACTTTTAAGAAGTATGGTTATGCATACAATTTTGATTTAAGTAAACTAATAACTGACGACACTGTGAGACTTAACCACTTATTTAAAAAAAAATTTAATCTACACTTTTGTTTAACAATTTTTACTTTAGAATTGAATTTTTATTAATTTAATATGCGGGTACAGATTTTTAGTTTTACTTTGGTTCCAGAGATGGTGAGAAACTACAAAAAGACTTCCTCTAGAGGAGAGTGGGAAAAAACCAACATGGATTACTGCTTTCACAGAGGTCAAGGAGGGAAGAATGACTTGCTTGGGAGCAGCGAGAACTTACAATGTTCCAGAGGCAACACTTCGACGCCGACTGAAAAAGAACGTTTCGGTAACTATTTTCACCTACACCTTGCACCACGTTTTATATTTACAACTTGTTTTAAGTTAAATTATTTACCACCTTGTTTTTGATATTAAAACAAAATTTACTTTGGTATAACAACTTCTCACGTTACAAAGACAAGGACTATAATCCGTACCCCCAGCTTTTTACGCAAATACACATAACATTTTCATTTACTTCATCACAACATTTCTAAGCAACCTACAACGATTATTATTTACATTTTCCAAACCTTAAAAAGTACCAAACTTTAAAATAATGAAATAAAATAAATATAAATTTTTTACCTTTCCTGCTCCCCTTAAAACAAAGTTTTTTTTTTAGGATATGCCTGTCCATGGAGGAAGATATAGAGAAGTATTCAATGAAGAGCAGCTCCAAGATTTACACAACTATTTGACCGGTAATGGACCAAATGTTTTTTGGAATGACCAAGTTGCAGTGCAGAAAACTCGTTTTTGAATACGCAGAACACTTAGGGATTTCTCATCCGTTTAATAAAGAAACTAAAATGGCTGGTGAGGATTGGCTGGCTACCTTTATGAAAAAAACACAACTTTAGTATGCGTAAGCCAGAAGCAACATCTGTTGCAAGAGCAATGGGTTTCAACAAACCTAGTGTGTTGATAAATTTTTCTCCATTTTGAAGGAAGTGCGAGAAAAACACAATTTTCCCGCTGCTAATATCTACAATGCAGATGAATCAGGACTATCTACTGTGCCCAATAAATTACCTAAGGTAATTTCACCAAAAGGAAGTAGAAGAGTTTCTAAAGTTGTGTCTGGGGAGAGAGGCAGGAACGTCACTATTATTTGTTGCATCAATGCTACGGGAACTTACCTACCCCCTTTTTTGGTATTTGCCAGAAAGCGAATGCGACCTGAAACTCATGGAAAGAGCTCCACCAGGTAGTGTGGGCCACTGCAGCGATAATGGCTGGAGCAACGGAGAGTTGTTCGTAAAGTTTTTGAACCACTTTATCCTCAATGCAAAACCCACAGTTGATTCTCCTATCCTGCTACTTGTCGATAATCACAGAACCCACATAACCCTAGAGGCAATCAACTTATGCAGAGATAACCATATTGTTATGGTTGGATTTCCTCCTCATACAACACAACCGTCTTCAGCCCTTGGACGTTTCATTCTTTGGTTCGCTGAAAACCTTTTACAGTCAAGCTTGTGACAACTTCATGGTCAATAATCCAGGACAGACCATCAGTGACTTTAAAATTGGTGAGCTTTTGACCATTGCTTATTTCAAGGCTGCAACTGTTGGCAATGCCGTTAGTGGGTTCAGGTCCACAGGAATAGAACCTTATAATCCACTTGTATTCGACGAACATGACTTTGCTGCATCACAAACAACTGATCAGAACCTGGATGTAGGCCTAGACCCTAGCTATAATGAAGATGAAAATCCTACTATCCAATCAACAACATCAAATACAACAGAAACTCCAGGTGAACCTGAAGAAGAAACCATTGAGCTGAGTGAACGCCAAGAAAACAGTAGGCCTAGTAGACTGTGCCCCAATCCCGGTAAAGAAGAATACAAGTGTCTTCGACTTTAAGCCTTTACCTAAAGGTAAAACCAAAGGATAAGAAAAGAAAAGTTCAGAAGTTAAGTTCTAGTATTATAACAAGCACGCCAGTAAAAATGTGTTTGGAAGTAAAGCAAGAAATGAAGGATGAAAAAGAGCGCTTAAAAAAGAAAAGAGAAGAGCTTCGAGCTTCAAAGGTTTCAAAGAAACTCAAGTTTGGACCCTACAAAAAACGTCCTAGGTGTATGAACACAGCTTCTACTTCAAAAGGCAGTGAAGTTAGATGTCCTGGGTGTGAAGAAAAATACTCCGATCCTCCAGTTGAAGAGTGGATCCAGTGTTCCAAGTGCAGTGAATGGTGGCACGAGAATTGTACAAGCTACGAAGGTGGGGAATTTGTTTGTGACTACTGCTAGTTTGTCAGTTTTTGTACATAAATAAAAATGACTAGCAGCCTTTTCTTTTACAAAGTAGCGTGTTTATTTAAACCTCCCATAACATTTTCGTCATCTTGCCCCTATGCAAAGTCATCTTGCCCCGGGGGTGGGGCAAGATGACATTTTTGCATTGTTTCATAAGAACTAAAATTTACAAACAAAAAATTGATATTATGATAATTAAAAAAAAATTAAATGTAGGTAAAGACTTATACTTAACTCTTATGTATCGTAAGACTTTTATTTTTTATCACAATATTTTATTAAAAATATTTATTCCTTAACGTCGTCAACTTGCCCCGGTCTCCCCTAAGTGTTCGTGTGTGTGGTGCACTTTCCAGGTTACTAGGACAACATCAGACAAGTTGGCCGTCGTCGGTAGCGAGCGCTGTCATCCGTTTACCAGTTCCCGTGGTTACCATTACCTCGCAGCACCACAGTTTGTTGAGACAGGACCATACTTTTGGAAACCGATTGACAACGCAAAAGAATTTCACGAAAACAGCACTGTATTAAAGAGAATAACAGAGGCTCGGGAAAATGATATATCTCTAGAACTATGAAACATATCCTCTAACTTTTACCTTGAATCTATACATTCTAAAATGGGCTTTCAGGATATGTATATTTTACTTGAAAATATGGGCGTGTATTTGTATTACTTTAATATGTATTTTACATTAAATTTTATTTCAAACCATGCCATTCCTGATGTAAATTCTAGATGAGTTCAGCTATCATAAAAAGAGTATTTATGAGATATTTTTTCTCCCTCACTAGTCAAACAGTATGTTTTTGAGCTACCCCCTTACTACAAAACACTAAAATCCGTAAACACAGGGTGGTTTTCCAACTGATTTAAGATTAGTAAAGCTCTATCCTAATGGTAAAAATTTTAATTTTAACCTTGATAGATTTAAGGCAATATCGATGTGACACTCAAATGTTTTTAAAATATTCCTGAAAGTTGTACTTTTGTGCATAAAATAAAATCTACCGCGGATTACTGTACTGCAGTACATTACTTAAGTACATTACCGTACAGTACTACCTTCTTGAAACCAATAATATAATGCGTATATCTCAATCTGGGTTACATCGTAATTAAATAACACAAGTTACTAATACACGATTAGCGCCTACAACGAAAGTGATGAGAACTGTTATGTTAAGACTGTTACAAAATAATCATACAAAGAACCTGTTACTCGCTCTCTTTCGCCGAAGCGCGGGATTGTCTGTATTATATTTGTCAACCTCTACGGACTCGTCATTCCGAAAAATTACAAAGCATGAGTCTTGTGTCTTACTATATGTTAGATGCTATAGTTAAAATATCAAAAGAAAATATAACTATTGTACATTGTTTGAATACGTGTATACTTTCAGTTGTATAACGCAAATGAAAATATAACTTGATTATCTGTATCAATAAGGGGTTACAACCCCCCAAACCCTCCTCCCCCCCCGTCCGGATACGCTTATGACTAGGACAACATCAAACAAGTTGGCCGTCATCGGTACAGAGCGCTGTCATCCGTTTACCAGTTTCCATGGTTACCATTACCTCGCAGCAACCAGCTTCCGCTCCGAGTTATAACTCTATTACCTTTATTGAACAGGAAAGTGGTTGATAACGTTGATACACTTATGCGACTGCAAAACACGTAAACGTAAAAAATAGTAAACGATTCACGTGTTTGGTTTAAAAATATTAAAATAAATGGTTTCGATTTGTAGAAGTATTTGATAAAATCGGTTTACTAATTTCCATTTGGGTTACTAAGTGTGGACACAAAATAATTTAAGCAAAACCGATCACAACTTTATTGGTTATTTTCAATATTGAATTTAGCTGTTGATGGAATATCGAGTTACATAATCGGCCAGAACTTAATTATGGATATTATTAAAGAATGTCTTGATTTTGTAACGACAATTTGGGTATCCATTAATATTATTATATATACATATTTGGTATATATAATAACGAAAGCTTCCAGAGTTCCAATGTTAATCTTATTAGAGTATGTTTATCTATTTTAACCCTCAACTACTATCTTTATTTTGACTATTGTGGTGTCAAATCGTACCCCAATTAACAAAATTAACCAAAAATTATTAAACACATTTCATAAAATTGTATTGGCAATAATAGTTTCTTTGTTTTCTACTGTTTTAAACAGAACCATTTTCAGGTGTTATTACGTAATAAAAAAAGTTCTTACATTTTCTTTAATAGTACAAATTTCGTTTCTTAAAATAGTTTACAACAAAATAAATTTTCACACTTAGTTAAGTTTATAGGAAACAAAATGTACACGTTTTCTTTTACATATAATCTTGTATTATAAAAAATTATAATATTATTGTCATATAACTGTATATGTAAAAACAGACGTCATCTAAAAGTTAGCATTTTTACTTGTCCATTTTGTTTCACTGGCCGCTTTTGGCACGTCACGGTGGCGTTGTGGCGGGTTTTACAAACCTATTTTTTTGCAAACTATACGCACAGTTGAATGTTTTTTTGTCATTTTCTCTAGGTCATAGTCCACTTCTTCTTCTTTATAGTGCATTTTCCTTACAAGGTGTTTTATTTGTGGCTGCCTCAAAATTCGTGATTCTATGTGGTAGATTTAATTTAAGTCCTTGTTTTGAGATGCTCTTTTGCTAGAGCCATAACTATACTTTTTATAAATTCACTTTTATTCAATAAATTAAATACTTTTTATTCAATTTAATATTTATTTTATAAATTGAAATAAATATTAAATATCAATCAAACAATAAATAAATAAAGACTATCGTAACTAGTATCGTAGGATCAATGGTAACTCCAGACGCTACCCAGACAAATTTGAAATGATCGAAGAATAATCAACCAAATGCACCATATCTATTTATTTATTCATTTATTACATAGGTTCACAATAGAATTTTGCAATGCAACTCTAAACATATAACACGTCATTTTTACTATATAATAAAAAAATTTGACAAATTACAATAACAGTGATCGTTAAAATAATAAAATACAGTTTTATACTACGAAATCAGGACAAAAATCTGAAATTTTATAAGGACAGGCTTCGTTAGGCAATTTTTCAAGTCGCTTTCTAAAAATTCTGGAATTCTCTTCTAAAGTCAAATTTGGAGATAGGTTGTTAAATAATTTAATTCCTTTATGAAATTATCCAGTTTCTAAAAGAGTGAGGCGATGAGAAGGTTACTGGAGCTTGTTTTTGTCTCTTGTACTGTAATCAGGTTGATAATTGACTGTTATAAAATTGGATTTATGTTTTTTTTTACAAATATAGCTAATTCTAAAATATACATTGCAGGCATTGTTAAAATTTTGAACTGTTTGAAGAATGGGCGTTCAACATGTCTAAAATTAATGTTGGCAAGAGTACTTACTGGTCTTTTTTGCAGAATAAAGATTTTGTAGCTGTAACTACTATGTTCACAAAATATAATACTATAAGATAAAAGCGACTGAAAATACCCATCATAGGAAAAGTCACAATTCTTGTAATATTCCTCTAGAGTAAAAAGAGATTACCTAAAGAGGTAGGACAATCCTGCAAATAACACAGTTAAATCTCTGGGATCAAAATTGACCCCAGGATATTAATTAAGGGTTAAACCATGTTACTACTAAACACACATGTTACTCAGGCGTTACTCTCTCTCCACTGACTGAGTAATTATCGGCTTATTGGTTGTAACATCCACTAGCCAATATTTCTCTGTTACGGTGTACACTCGCTTATATTTTACAATATTGTACTTCTTTTAGGCTTGAGATCCATTAGATAAAATGTATTTTAGTTTTCCTGTATCAGTTTTTATGGTAAATGCCTTTCGAAATTACAGTGCTATAAAATGTTTAATAAAGTGTGAGTTTTGTACTAAACTATTCAGAGAGAAATATGATACTTTTTGTAACTTGAGCGTTTACCTTTCATGAGATGACGAGATCGTGTCCACGTTCAGTTTGTTGACCTTAAAGAGAGTTGTTTCATAGCAAGTGAAAGGTTGGTAAGATTCAGTTTTGAGCATTTCAAATAAGCTACACAATAATACTAAATCTCCGCTCTAATATAAACGGAGCCACTCAGTAACAAATAGGATTTCTGTGAGAGATGGTTGTACTAGATAGTACTTTTAAGCATATCAGTACATTAAAACACATATATAACATACATACTCATACATTTTGCACGCAAACATGCGATGGATTAAGAAATAATATGGTATTACGAGGAGATAAAGAATTGCACCAATGCAGGGTGGAAGTTGTCTCTAGAAAATAAACTACATATGTTTAAATGTACTAATAGGCTGAAAATTAGGTACTATTACTGAAAAGTATAAACCTTATTTTGCGCGTAACTGCCTGTGTACGTTGTGCTAAATTATTTCAGGCGTATCACTTGATTTCAGTTTGTGTATGCTGTTGTTTTGGCTTGTGTTGGTTTGAATGTTGTATTGCTAGATTTTTGCATATCATAGTGCATTTGTGTTATTTTGTTGTGGTCTATGAGGTTGATTTTCAATACAAAATCGGCCTGTTTGTAAAATATAGTTTGTTTTTGTTAACGGCAAACAATTAAAATTAAATTTTGTGTGCTTTATAATTCATTTCCTATTTTGTATTTTTCATATCATTTTAAATAGACTACTCGTAGATATTGGATTGAATGTTGTGACTCGTAGTTAAACGGCTAATTCGTGAGTTGTAACATTCAGAACAGCGATGGCAGCTGTTATAAATCTAAAATACTATATAATTAGGTTATTTATATACTTGCTTACGCATGAACCAACATACAAAGTCATTTGGACAAAGTGGTGTCTTTGAACTTTCGAATTGCCTTTTAGTTGTGAAGTAGAAAAATTCTTTGTGTGTGTACTAGTGACACATTTGCCTTTTCTTTTATAAAGGTGCAATCAACGGTTTTTTAAAAATTGATTTCCATAATATTGTACTAACACAAACTACACATATATCGCATTAAAATTTAACATTGCTATAAAACGTAACCAACAGTTCCTTAATTTCACAAAAAAATGTTATTAAATATTTTTGGACGTGATGTACAGCGTGATATTTCAAATTAGTCCCAATTATGCAACAGATACGAGACGAGGGGTATGGTGCGCGCAGTGAAGTGCACGAGCGAGGACCAGGTCGTGCCATGGTGAACTGTTATCAGCTGTTATACTGCGGTGACGTCACCCAGCTGATAAGAGTATAAATACATCGAGTCAACGCGCTTTACCGTCGCAACCTTCCTTGACATGTTGTGACGCGCGCGCACTAGCATTGCTAGACTACGTGCGACTGTTGTCGAGATTGCGGTTACATCACAACGTTTGTAACAATAACCTTGTTTGCTAGTGTACATTAGTATACTGTACACTCCTGTATGACTTTACATTTCAATGCCTGTTTCACGAGGGTTGGAGACACTTGTGTAGAAACTTAGATACCGGTAATGGATTTTCTTATTCCCCATTTTAGGAGTTCAGCAGTAGAGGGTCCCATGAACAGAACATCGTAATACGTATATGTGAAGCAAACTCTATTATAAATTCTGTGGTTGAATGTTTTAACACTTTCACCATAAACACGCCAATACATAACATAGCGCTGTTAATAACACACATTTCTTTCTTTACTGCGCATTCTGTTAATGAGGACTACTATAGTATTAGACAGAATTTATATGGGCCCATTATATTGACGAAGCTGATACGGCGCGGCGGTCGTTAGTGTACAGAATGTTACCGGACGAGGAAACTCGACCAGGCACGTACGTACACACCGTACATTAGTCCTAAAATAACAACAGTCCTTGATTTTTTTTAAACATAATAACGGCCAACTCGTTAGAACTGAGTTCTTTTCCGTGAACACTATCCTTGTGTCCTCGGTGGCCGCAGGGGACTTCCTCCAGATTACGTCATGCCAGGCAGGAAAAATGTGCAAACGTTTTTGTGTCACGTTAATTATAAATATAGAGATATCCGACAAAGCCAGCGCCATTTACATTGATTGTGTGTACTTGTTTCAGCTAAGATCTTAATACGTATGTCTTTCGTGTGAGTATAAATGGGTTAAATGTTTTCAGAAATAGCTCAATGTTTTGAGACAAGATTTAACATACACGAAAATTTAATGATGAATATTCCTGGTGATTAACTCGCTTTTGGGTAAATTTGAGAACAGAAAATACAGTGTGCCAAACAAAAGTCAAGCATAATAGTAAGTCGCCACTGGCCAGAATGACACACAAGCGATGTCACTGCACAGAACCAAGAGTTCTAAACAACACGTGTCACACACACCAGTGAAGATGGAAGACTGGCGAAAAAATCAATATCGTCACTGCCTGTGGTATCGCGGCGCGTCATCTAAAACATATAGATCGGGGAGGCAATTTTCGGGAAGGGGAGGGGGAGAGGACAGATGCTTTCGGCCTTGTGGGTTTGTAAAGTCATGGTGTGTGTAAGAGTAGTGTTAGAATGACCAGCCAAGGAACAAAGATTGTACTCTCGAGGAAACGGTAAATAACATTCGATCGGGTTTAGTGAACGTTATTACAGGTTTCGCACTAATGCCTATATGTCTGAAACTAAGTGGGACATTGCTTGTGTAACAACGATGAATGATTGATAATTCCCAATTTTTCGGGGTTTCGAAAATTTGCCCCCGTTATATCTTACAAAAATGGAACATTGTGTCCCCTTCTCTACATATCAGTAAACTTAAAAAAGGAAGCACAAATTTTGTAACCAAATCAATATATAAATAGTATTAAATGTTAATAAAACGAAACTTTAAATTATGGTTTATTTTTTAAACTCACCTGATGATGAAACCTTTGGTTTCGAAAGGCCTCGTCCAAAAAATAAACCATATTGGAAATATTGTTTTTTTTAACATTTAATACTATTTTTCCAATTGCGCCAAGAGTCTTCAAATCAATATATGTTGATTAACTCTCTAAAGACAAAGCAGAAATAAGTAGTCTGTCAAAAAAACAATTGTAGTCTATATATGAAAGTCTAGAACAGGATAATCACACGCCGTACAACTACACAACAAAATGCTGCACATAGCAGAAAATGTCAGTGGAAACAGTCCATCTGCCGAGTATCGTTATTCTTCTAGAAGAAGACAGATATCAAAAATGTCGTTGCCAAGTATTCGAAATCTGTTATACTTAAGAGTCGGATCTAGTGAGATCGCCATTTACTGTTAGCATCTGGTCAGTTCTATGTGGTTGGCCGGTGTGTGCAGACCTAATGTGACCTGTATTCTGTAGTTACGTTTTAATAAGGTATGTTTTTTAGTTGTTGTGTCTAGTTTTTATTAAGTGCAGGTTTTAGAGTTAGTGTGCATGGAATAGACGCACAACATGGCTGTTGTAGTTCTTGACTTATGCGTGGCACAGCGCTCTGATATGTTTTATTTACTTTAACCTACTTTAACAACCTTGTAGTCACGCATAATTTTAATAATTTATCTGAAGAAGAGATCAGATTACAGATCTCGAAACGCAGTATTACTGATTTTATTGTATCACTGAACGATGCAAATGTCTGGAAAATCCTGTTTCCTTCAAGATTTTGGAATTCACCAAAGTACGTAATAGGATTCGTATAACCTTTATGAGCTCTTTCGGCAACAATGAACAAGTTCAATATTGGCTGGCGTTTCCGTAACAACGTAAAATATTTTAGTGTTTGTTTTCAAAATGATAGTGAAAATTGCTAACGCTTTTCAAAATGATTGTGAAAATTTCTGACGCTTTTCAAAATAATAGTGAAGATTGTTAACGCTTTTTAAAATTATTGTGAACATTTCTGACGCTTTTCAAAATGATAATGAAAGTTGCTGACGCTATCCTCTCCTCAGCAGTGCTGGTGGACCTGGTGGACGAGCTGACGCTCTGTACGCTCAGCGCATTCTCCCGTGTCGTCCTGTTCTTCGTCGCTATGGGTGTCCACGTGTACGTTTTAAGAGTATGAGAGTCTGCAAGCTCATCTGTTCAAATGTTCTAGATGTTGACATGTTTAGTAAAACCTTCAAATGTTCCACTATGCATTTGTTTCTCTTGGTGACATAAATTCAGCAAGCAAAGGAGTCTCTCATTGGAACAACTGACTAATCCCTGAGGCAAAAGTAGGATAATACACTCCTACCCATTGCGTAGCTATGATGGGAAGGGTTGATTCAATGCGAATTTTGAGTTCCATTTCACCTTCTGTTCTGTAGAACGTCTGAAATCTGACTCTGTCACTGGCTTAAATGCACATTTGTATCTAGAGTCCACGTCTTTTTGAATAGGTCCTAAAGAGCCGACAAAGACGTTCAAAACGCCTAGACAAGTCTGTGACTGTGTAAGATTTCGTACGTAAGGTTAAATTAAGCTAAACTCAATATTCGGAAAAACTTATCAAGCCGTTATCATTTCGTATCTTAGTTTTTACACAACACGCGATTCTTAAAGATGGCTCTTCGGTAAAACAGCTGCAGGTTGTTCTGAGCCCGAGGGATGGACTGAGCCAATCCCAGCAGCTGCTGGCCTCAGACTTCAAGTATAGGAGAGCAAACCTTTGAATATGTAGGAGTGAAAGTAAATGTTAGTGTGTCCTTTCTTTGGTGCGGTTCAGGACCAGGAGTCCCGGCGCGTTTTCAAACAGGGAAGGTCCGTGGGCCGTGGACATTCGCTTTCGTTCACTATTGTGTGGTGCAGGAATAAGGCCAAGACGCTGAAATATAACGTTCAAATATACTAGTTTAATATAGAGACAAAAGTAAGTGTTGGTGTAATCCTTTCTTTGGTTGGGTACATGACCAATAGGCACAGCGTTTTGAATCAGGGATGGGCACAGGGGTTGTGTGACCAGTCACTTTTCGTCCACCGTTGTGTAGGCCAGGAGTTGACCAAGACTAACTGTGGTATACAGGGTGTCCCGTAACTCTCTGGACAAAGGTAAACCATGTCATTGCTCAGGTCAAGACAAACGCATTTCTCCATATGAACATGGGTCTACGACACTTAGTTTTCCATCTGTCTGTCTGTATGTGTTTTTTTTTATAAAAAAAGATTAATATCTCGATTTGGAGCAGATTACTGTGACAAGACATGGCCCACATTGAGGTTCTCAGCGCCTAGCCAACAATACAAAAACTGAGTAAACGGCAGCTCTCAATGTGGGCCATGTCTTGTCACAGTACTGTAAATCTACTCAGTTGGTTATTATTCAGTTTAAATAATTTTAGTGTCATTATGTTTATAATAATACCAACTGTTGTTCTTGCAATTCTTGAGAAAAATTATAATTTTTAAGATTTTAAAAGTTATAATGGTCGCCATTTAGAAAATACGAGAATTTCATCATATTTTTTCAGTAACTCATATTTTCTTGTTATTATAAACATTTGAGCCAAATTTGGTATGATTTAATTTATAAGTTTTATTAGTATTATAGTTTAAAAAAAAAACTCATACAGACAGACCGATAGGTAAACTAAGCATTGGAGACCCATGGTGAAATATGTTTGACTTGACGAGCAATAATGTGGTATGAATTCGTCCAGAGAGTTACGGGACACACTGTATACATTCAAATGTACTAGTTTAGTGTAGATGTTACTACAAGTAGATGTTAGGGTACACCTTTCTTAGTGGCGTCCAGGACCAATATACTATACATATACACAGCGCTCGCTGATAGTGACTGTCATTGTTCGTCAATCATCGGGTGATATATTTTATTTAGTGAATTAAACAAAATGTCCGTGAGACACAGCTGTTGAAGGTCATCTCAAACATCGGACTCCTTGTCCTAGACATTCTTGGATGTCAACAGCGCTGACAGTGGTGGAGGGACTGTCATTGTTCGTCAATCATCGGGTGATATATTTTATTTAGTGAATTAAACAAAACGTCCGTGAGACACAGCTGTTGAAGGTCATCTCAAACATCGGACTCCTTGTCCTAGACATTCTTGGATGTCAACAGCGCTGACAGTGGCGGAGGGACTGTCATTGTTCGTCAATCATCGGGTGATATATTTAGTGAATTAAACATAATGTCCGCGAGACACAGCTGTTGAAGGTCATCTCAAACATCGGACTCCTTGTCCTAGACATTCTTGGATGTCAACAGCGCTGACAGTGGCGGAGGGACTGTCATTGTTCGTCAATCATCGGGTGATATATTTAGTGAATTAAACAAAATGTCCGTGAGACACAGCTGTTGAAGGTCATCTCAAACATCGGACTCCTTGTCCTAGACATTCTTGGATGTCAACAGCGCTGACAGTGGTGGAGGGACTGTCATTGTTCGTCAATCATCGGGTGATATATTTTATTTAGTGAATTAAACAAAAATGTCCGTGAGACACAGCTGTTGAAGGTCATCTCAAACATCGGACTCCTTGTCCTAGACATTCTTGGATGTCAACAGCGCTGACAGTGGTGGAGGGACTGTCATTGTTCGTCAATCATCGGGTGATATATTTTATTTAGTGAATTAAACAAAATTTCCGTGAGACACAGCTGTTGAAGGTCATCTCAAACATCGGACTCCTTGTCCTAGACATTCTTGGATGTCAACAGCGCTGACAGTGGCGGAGGGACTGTCATTGTTCGTCAATCATCGGGTGATATATTTAGTGAATTAAACATAATGTCCGCGAGACACAGCTGTTGAAGGTCATCTCAAACATCGGACTCCTTGTCCTAGACATTCTTGGATGTCAACAGCGCTGACAGTGGTGGAGGGACTGTCATTGTTCGTCAATCATCGGGTGATATATTTTATTTAGTGAATTAAACAAAATGTCCGTGAGACACAGCTGTTGAAGGTCATCTCAAACATCGGACTCCTTGTCCTAGACATTCTTGGATGTCAACAGCGCTGACAGTGGCGGAGGGACTGTCATTGTTCGTCAATCATCGGGTGATATATTTAGTGAATTAAACAAAATGTCCGTGAGACACAGCTGTTGAAGGTCATCTCAAACATCGGACTCCTTGTCCTAGACATTCTTGGATGTCAACAGCGCTGACAGTGGTGGAGGGACTGTCATTGTTCGTCAATCATCGGGTGATATATTTTATTTAGTGAATTAAACAAAATGTCCGTGAGGACACAGCTGTTGAAGGTCATCTCAAACAACGGACTCCTTGTCCTAGACATTCTTGGATGTCAACAGCGCTGACAGTGGCGGAGGGACTGTCATTGTTCGTCAATCATCGGGTGATATATTTAGTGAATTAAAACATAATGTCCGCGAGTCACAGCTGTTGAAGGTCATCTCAAACATCGGACTCCTTGTCCTAGACATTCTTGGATGTCAACAGCGCTGACAGTGGCGGAGGGACTGTCATTGTTCGTCAATCATCGGGTGATATATTTAGTGAATTAAACATAATGTCCGCGAGACACAGCTGTTGAAGGTCATCTCAAACATCGGACTCCTTGTCCTAGACATTCTTGGATGTCAACAGCGCTGACAGTGGTGGAGGGACTGTCATTGTTCGTCAATTATCGGGTGATATATTTTATTTAGTGAATTAAACAAAATGTCCGTGAGACACAGCTGTTGAAGGTCATCTCAAACATCGGACTCCTTGTCCTAGACATTCTTGGATGTCAACAGCGCTGACAGTGGCGGAGGGACTGTCATTGTTCGTCAATCATCGGGTGATATATTTAGTGAATTAAACAAAAATGTCCGTGAGACACAGCTGTTGAAGGTCATCTCAAACATCGGACTCCTTGTCCTAGACATTCTTGGATGTCAACAGCGCTGACAGTGGTGGAGGGACTGTCATTGTTCGTCAATCATCGGGTGATATATTTTATTTAGTGAATTAAACAAAATGTCCGTGAGACACAGCTGTTGAAGGTCATCTCAAACATCGGACTCCTTGTCCTAGACATTCTTGGATGTCAACAGCGCTGACAGTGGCGGAGGGACTGTCATTGTTCGTCAATCATTCGGGTGATATATTTAGTGAATTAAGGGGAGCACGAGGGTAAAAAACTAAAAAATTTTGAATTTTATTTTTTAATTTTTTTTTATGAAATACGGACTTATTGCGGACATTTTGATATATAACACATGATGAAAAGACGTTTGGAAATGCACATAAATAATTTTTAAAGATATGATGTGACGCGCAAAAACGACAAGCAACATTGTTATTGTGCGTTTACTATAGTACTGCAACTCATTTACAAACTCTAATGATTTCAGTTTCTGCTGTTGGCTAACCTGTACTAGTGTCATCTGTAATAGTGAGAAACTGTGTAGTGGGCTTTAATTGCTGTATTGTTTGTGTTTACATTTCAGTCAAAACATTGTTATTGTGGTTTCTTTTTTCAGTGGTTGTTTTGTGTTTTATGGTTCAATTATGGCAAGGAGACCAAGAAGACCTAATACTGTGTTCAAAAAAAGAAGAAATGTAGGTATTCCTAAAGCTAACTTACCTTTACCTCCTCAACCAAGTGACAACCTAATTCAAAGTAGGCCTAACACATTGGATAGTCCTAGGCCTAGCACATCTCAGTTACAGGTTGTTGATGAACTCGAACCAAAACAAAGTACTTCTGAAAAGAAGATTGGTGATCTGGATGATGTATATAGCATGTACAGTGATTCTAATGTAAATAGTGTAAATATATAGTTTTAGATTTATCTTTATTGTGGGACGCTTTAGCTCAGTCTGTGGATTGTTCGCTTTGTGGCGAATCGGGGATCGAAGTACGATTAGTTAGTAGCATTGGTTTGGCCTCAAACCTTGAAATATTTTGTAAAAATTGTTCAAACAAGCATGATTTCAAATCATCCAAAAAGCTGAACAATTCCAAGCTGTATGAGAGTAATGTTCGATTGGTGTATGGCCTTCGCTCCATTGGCAAAGGTCATAAATCTGCGCAAACTCTACTTGGAA
This sequence comes from Homalodisca vitripennis, assembly GCF_021130785.1. Lineage (NCBI taxonomy): Eukaryota > Metazoa > Arthropoda > Insecta > Hemiptera > Cicadellidae > Homalodisca > Homalodisca vitripennis. The sequence continues at coordinate 97,902,707 of NC_060213.1, read as the reverse complement.
TAATGAATTTGCCCCCTCCGCCCACACATTTTGAGTCTTATAACGATGTTTTGGGCTCAGTAGCAGAAGATATTTGTTTTCAGAGCATGAAAGATGCAGTGGAGGAAGCTGTAGTTGTAAATAATGGGATTCGAGACTTGGCAGTGGCTCTCGACGGGACCATGGCAAAAGAAAGGCCACACATCTCTCAATGGAGTTGTTTACTGCCACCAGCTTTGACACTGGCAAGGTAATTGACTGTTTCAATACTGTCCAAATATTGTAAATGCCCCAACAAAGAACAGCATAGCCATCAATGCACTGCAAACTATAAAGGCTCCAGTGGAGGGATGGAGGTGCAGGGGGCAGTAGAAATTTTTAATCGGGCCAAAAGTGCGTATAACGTACGTTATACTGAGTACCTTGGAGATGGGGATTCTAAGGGGTTTGCTGCCGTGAAAGAAATGAATCCCTATGGCCCAGACTGTGAAATCAGCAAATTAGAATGTTTGGGACATGTACAGAAAAGGGATGGGTACTAGATTAAGAAAAATTGAAAAATGAAAACAAACATTTAAAACTTAGTGACGGTAAAGGTTGGGTGGCAAAAATAGGCTATCTAATGCTGTCATTGACAGATTTCAGACCTATTATGGCCTAGCCATAAGGAGAAACACTGACAATGTACAGAATATGGTAAAAGACATTTGGGCCATGTACTATCACAAGCTGTCTACTGATGATGACCCACACCATGGACTATGCCCTAAGAGAGTGAAAACTAGTTGGTGCGGCTACCAAAAAGTCTATTATAGGAAATAAAACTTATTCCCATAAGAATAGTGTACCAACCTGCATTATGGAGTTTATCAAAACCTGGTGTTTTAAAAAGCCTAACAGATAAAGAGTTGTTGAAGGAAATGTCTGCACGGGAAGACCCAGAACCCGAATGAAAGCGTGAACGCTGTGATTTTGGTCGAGGTTGCCGAAAACCGGGTTTGTCGGACTGAAAACTCTACATTTTGGAGTTTATGATGCTGTGTCATCTTTCAACGATGGAAACATCACTAAGTGCCAAAGTCATAAGTAAGCTAGGCATGGACATAGGGAAACACACCATCAACAGCATGAAGAAAATGGATGAACTCCGAATACAAGCTTCTAAACGGAACTCGTCTGAAATGAAAAAACAAGCAAGGCAGAAGATAAGACAGATCAAGAGAAGGTTGGAGGACACTGAAGAAGATCCTGATGATCCAAGCTATGGAGCTGGCCTGTTTTAGGATGCCAAAGGTACTGTAAATAAATATTTTGTGTTTTCTTCTCTTTTATCTCAGTTTTTCCGAAAACTATGTTTTTTACAACTTGGTGCACAGTTTTCTCAGGAACTACTGCATATAATTGAACCAAATTTTTAACACACTTATTCCTAACATACTAAAGCACACACTTTAAACACAGGAAAATAGCATTTATCTCTTTTTGTTCCAAATTTATAAAATAAAACAACACGTTATATTTAAGAAAAATATAAGTAAATTTTAAAATTTAATTAAATTTTTTATTAGTGGCTTTATTTTTAAATCCTTGTGTTAAAGTGTACTTTCATATGTACAGAATATATGGTAAAAATTTTGGCTCAAATATCTCCAGGTAGTTTACTGAAAAAACTGTGCACAAAATATTCACAGTTACTATGGAAATAATACAACATTAGTTGCTCCCCTTAAACATAATGTCCGCGAGACACAGCTGTTGAATGTCATCTCAAAACATCGGACTCCTTGTCCTAGACATTCTTGGATGTCAACAGCGCTGACAGTGGCGGAGGGACTGTCATTGTTCGTCAATCATCGGGTGATATATTTAGTGAATTAAACAAAATGTCCGTGAGACACAGCTGTTGAAGGTCATCTCAAACATCGGACTCCTTGTCCTAGACATTCTTGGATGACAACAGCGCTGACAGTGGTGGAGGGACTGTCATTGTTCGTCAATCATCGGGTGATATATTTTATTTAGTGAATTAAACAAAAATGTCCGTGAGACACAGCTGTTGAAGGTCATCTCAAACATCGGACTCCCTTGTCCTAGACATTCTTGGATGTCAACAGCGCTGACAGTGGCGGAGGGACTGTCATTGTTCGTCAATCAATCGGGTGATATTATTTAGTAAATTAAACATAATGTCCGCGAGACACAGCTGTTGAAGGTCATCTCAAACATCGGACTCCTTGTCCTAGACATTCTTGGATGTCAACAGCGCTGACAGTGGTGGAGGGACTACAGCGCTGACAGTGGTGGAGGGACTGTCATTGTTCGTCAATCATCGGGTGATATATTTTATTTAGTGAATTAAACAAAATGTCCGTGAGACACAGCTGTTGAAGGTCATCTCAAACATCGGACTCCTTGTCCTAGACATTCTTGGATGTCAACAGCGCTGACAGTGGCGGAGGGACTGTCATTGTTCGTCAATCATCGGGTGATATATTTAGTGAATCAAACATAATGTCCGCGAGACACAGCTGTTGAAGGTCATCTCAAACATCGGACTCCTTGTCCTAGACATTCTTGGATGTCAACAGCGCTGACAGTGGTGGAGGGACTGTCATTGCTCGTCAATCATCGGGTGATATATTTCATTTAGTGAATTAAACAAAATGTCCGTGAGACCACAGCTGTTGAAGGTCATCTCAAACATCGGACTCCTTGTCCTAGACATTCTTGGATGTCAAACAGCGCTGACAGTGGCGGAGGGGACTGTCATTGTTCGTCAATCATCGGGTGATATATTTAGTGAATTAAACAAAATGTCCGTGAGACACAGCTGTTGAAGGTCATCTCAAACATCGGACTCCTTGTCCTAGACATTCTTGGATGTCAACAGCTCTGACAGTGGCGGAGGGACTGTCATTGTTCGTCAATCATCGGGTGATATATTTAGTGAATTAAACATAATGTCCGCGAGACACAGCTGTTGAAAGGTCATCTCAAACATCGGACTCCTTGTCCTAGACATTCTTGGATGTCAACAGCGCTGACAGTGGGCGGAGGGGGACTGTCATTGTTCGTCAATCATCGGGTGATATATTTAGTGAATTAAACAAAATGTCCGTGAGACACAGCTGTTGAAGGTCATCTCTCAAACATCGGACTCCTTGTCCTAGACATTCTTGGATGTCAACAGCGCTGACAGTGGTGGAGGGACTGTCATTGTTCGTCAATCATCGGGTGATATATTTAGTGAATTAAACAAAATGTCCGTGAGACACAGCTGTTGAAGGTCATCTCAAACATCGGACTCCTTGTCCTAGACATTCTTGGATGTCTACCAGTACGCAATGGTTCTCGCAATAAACAATATACTTAACAACTTTCTACTGTAAGAAAATATTAATTTCTCTGTTACTGTGGTCTAGTAAATGTCACCAGCTGTCATTCTATTTTAAACTGTTACAGCTAATGAACGTAGTGCCTGCATTTGTACAGTGTATGGTTTAGAGTCTCAACTTAAACGTAAAAATTTCCCAATACATAGTTCTGTAGATGCTGACTTTTAAACCCTAAATGTAGGGTTTAATTTCAAACGTTTTGTAAACTTGTTATGTATTAGATTTTATACTCTCCTTATTACGATTTTTCATGATGGCCGATGGTCTCAAAGCAAAAGATTGGTCCTACAGCCACCCTAAATAAGATACATGTGGGTGTTTTATTTATAAATGGGTTGGTACCGATGAAAATTATAGAGTCGGTGATAAAAAAACGTTCAGTTAGAAAAAGGAAATTCTTTAGCTATCCAAAATCACAATTTTATTCAATGTTGCCCCAATGTCCGAATACTCGGACAATAATATGTATATTGGTTCTAAGAAAGAGGTTGTGAAACGTGTCATTGTTCTTCCTTCGAACCTAGTTAATTTCATCCTTAAAGTGAAAGATCCTCTTCAACATGCCTGCTTGTGTGTAGTATTTGTTATACTCCACTGTATTGTTGTTATTTAGAGAATGATCACAGTGCAATGTACAAGTAGATGTACAACTGTACGTCTCTAAAAAGGTCTTGAAACTCTTCGTTGCAGTTTGAGGTCTATCATTTCGGTTTGTATTCTCCGCTTTAATCTACGAAATTCCAATATGCCTTATTAACCATATATTATTGATTTCCAAATGCTGTTTCAACCAGTGGATACAGCATTACTAAATAACTAGTCAACTGGGGCTCGTCTAGCCAATAACTAAAGCTCGGCTAATGGCTTGGAGTAAAACTGTGAATGTTGACTTTCCTCGTGGACGTAGCCAGCGAGAGGGTCCAAGGGGTCCGGAGCCCCCCCCGAAATTTTTAATTTTGTCAATAACTTTTTTATTAAACGATTATTATTATTTAAATAATTGAGTATTGCTGACATGTACTGCTGAAAGATCGTTCTCAACAAAGAAACGGGACAAAAACTTGTTTTAGGAACAAAATGGGGCGTTACTCTTAGTCAACTAAGGGGGAAAAAATCATTGCTGGACCCCCCCCCCCAATGTTTCCTAGCTACGTTCTTGACTTTCCTACTGGATTTTATACATGATCGATATAATCTACGAATAATTTCAATGGAAATATGCAAATATTCGCACATTCCAACTATAAATAAGATGGACTTTATAAAATATATATGTATATATATATATATATATATATATATATATATATATATATATATATATAGGATATATATACAGGATTGCTAACAACATGTGACGTTTGGTTCAAACATAGATTCGATATACATAATAATACTTAAAGTTATACCTAAGATCGACGTAATCCATTATGGCGGATACAATTTTTTGTCACCATATCCTTTTAGCTCCATAGTCTCATAGGACTTCGTGTAGCAAGGCACGCTATTTTTCGGCTCAATTTGCCTGTATTTGTTTTACAGAGTGACAACACTAAAAGAGCTGTCTAAGAGTCCAATACTATGGACAATCGCGAAGTCGGCGATGAGGTGGCACTAGGAGTAGGCAGGTGGAGACCTTGACCTCAGCCGTACCGTGAACAAGCCACCTCACCCACCTCGCCGGCTATTTATATCGGGATAAGGAAACGGTGACATCATCTCGCGAAATGGACCTGCGACTCTACCTACCGCTCTCTCTCAAGTAGTCTCGGTATGGCCGGAACGAGATGATGCTCACAGTAGTACTTGTGCAAGTGAACTAATACTTTAGCTAACATTTCTGTGACGTGCCTACGCAATTTGGACAACCTGTGTGATCAGTACCGATTCCTTTTTTTATTAACCCTCCAACTGTTGTTCATCAAATTTTTTGTTGAACACAACCCATTGTGGATTGTTGTTTCATCAAAATTTTGATGAACAAACATTTCCTTGCATAATCACTCATTACAGTTATATTCCGGCAACGTATCGATTCGATTCATGCACCATTGGATTCGGGAAAAAAAGCCTAAGGAATACTATAGTTTTATTCCTCTTTGTATTGTAGTTGCAACGTACCAAGTTCGTAGTTTGGAACGTAAAAGATGTGACTGACCGCCATGTTGTCGATGCCGTCTGAGTTGTTGATGTGACGAGTCGTGTTTATTAGTAAGTTTTAGTAGGTTTATTTGTGTTTTAGTGTTGTGTTTAGTGTGTGGTGAATTGTTAAATATTGCAGTAGTGCAAATAAAATATATTTTTAGAATAAATAAATTTCTCGAAAATTTTTCGCAAAAGTTTTGAGTAATGACAAAATGAAACTTTTTTCGACTCTTTAAATGGAATTTATTTTACTACTGCTGTATAGTTTACTTCATTCTGAGTAATAAAATATGCAATATAACATGTATTGAAGTAAAACTGTATTATTAAAACTTTTATTAGCAAAAACTCTTACATATACACCCTATTTTCACAATTTATGCGCATCGCTGCTTTTTGTTATATAGTGTTATTATAGTTTCATAAATTTGTATAATGCTTATGTGTTTCTGACACTAGAATAAATTTGACACAAAATGGCTATCTCACTTTGTAACGGATACGTTACATTAAAATAAATAGTAAAAAGATAGGTTTTGTGAAAAAATATATTAGCTTTAGACTCTTTGTCTTTACAGGGTCGTTTTACAATGGGTGCGGCGTAGGGCCAGCTATGTGTGGTAAAATGAAAATAAAGTTTTGATAGAAACAAATTTTAGATTTATTGAATAAAAACTAATACTAATGAAACATGATTTTGATGAAATGAAATTATGGCTATGCTTAAAATAACATCCTACAACACAAAATCCAATTAGCTTGAAATAATTAATTAGAAAATACCCCCTACTCCCTAGCAGTTAAAAATTTAGAGTCTGATTAGTTAAAAATGTTGATCAAAAAGGTTTAAATACTCTTAAACATATTCACCAAATCCCATGATGGCGACACGGCGGTCCTCACAGATAATTGAAAAATTTAAATTTGGATCACATTGAAAAAAGGACTGATTAATAATTTGAAAAATTTTGAAAACTGTTTCACAACGTACTACATCATCAAGAGGTCGAGGAAGAAGACTCTCTCTTTCCAAACTCCGCGTCAGTAGCGCAGAGAGGGAAAAGTGATACCCTTCAAAACGGAAATTTTCCGTTTTTCTGGTCGAAAAATGATCCGCTTTTACTTCTGCTGACAACCCACTCGAATTCGGGTGCGCAGAAAACGAGTTTGTGTTCCCGCGGAGTCGCTACCCTCCAATGAGAATAATCCTTACGTTAGCCAATCGTGGCACGCGTTTTGCCGTGTTTAGTTTTGTTCTTTGATGTTGATGAGGAACTATCGAGTTTTATTAAATATGACCGCTTTACTATTCGAGATTTATGTTTGAGGTTACAAAACTGTCAGTGACGGACTATGTCACCATGCACAACTAACCTTCATAATAAATTGAAATTTGATTATTCTCAAATATGAGAATGATAACTTTAAACTAAGCAATTAAATTGTCGGTTTGGATTCCTATTCATTTAGATTTATTATTAATAGAAAAATATTATTTATTGTATTATATTATTCTCGAATTTATTATTAATTGTAAAAGTTGATTTAGGTTACAGGCTAGGCCTATACCCGTTACAGATACCCCCCAAATTTTGTGGTAAAATTGAAAATTTTCATTACAAAATTTTACTCATTAAAACTTTTACAGTGAATGATTTAAAATAACAAAGATATACATATTAAACAATCCGAACAACAAAACAAATAAATTGAAGAACAAAAGAACAAACAACTGTTAATTAAATCTAATATTACAAATTTTTCTTCATGCTTCTTGACGAACAAATTTTTACTTAAAGTTAAAATTTTGTGAAGTTTTTCAAGTTTTGCTATTGTCTACAGGCTAAGTTATCACAGTTTACTTTCTTAATTCATAGACTTACAGTCATGGTGTGTTATCACAGCTTCCATATTTATTGGCCCAGCACTTTTATCTGTCTGACTTCATTTAACATCACCTTTGGAAGTTGAAATTTGATTAAAAGTTTCCTGCCTTTCCATATTTACTTCATTTAACATCACCTTTGGAAGTTGAATTTGATTAAAAGTTCTTGCCTTTCCACATTTACTTCATTTAACATCACCTTTGGAAGTTGAATTTGATTAAAAGTTCTTGCCTTTCCACATTTCTATTTCCTTCTGGGAGAACAGTTTTTATTTCATCACTTGTTACCAAAGTGAATTGTATTATTGCAGTGAATTGATCCAAACGTTTTTGACTTTTCTCACATCCAATGCTTTTAAAATGTTCCATTTTAAACACTATTCTCATCTTCACTGACAAAAACTTCTTCAAACTTATGTGTCCTTAGACTTATTTTCAGACATAAAGAAAAGCACACCATGACTTCAAAGTGTCCATACTTGTGATAGATTCATAAAAATCACATCATGACTTTAAAAGTGTCCAAGTCAGTTGCTTTGGTGTGATTTAATTTGTTGTGATTTGCCTGTGATATTCGCGCACTCACTTTCACATCTTACACTAAACATTTCCTAATATTTAAAATTAAATGTTTTTCACAAATAGTACTTACATTATTTATTAAACATTCTTACAACTAAGTCAAAAACAATCAACATAACATAAATATGAACCATTATTTTTTCAAATAAATTATTACTACTATATTGTTACTAGATAAAACTTCATTCTCAGCATTTTTTCATCTTACAAATTCATTCATAATTAACTAACAATCTCTCCACACAGTTTATAAAATTTTTTTTTGGAAATTATACACAATAAATGGTAAAAACTTATTTAATTATTTATCCTTTGTAGTAATCTTGCACAATTTAAATATTTTTGTTTTTGTTTATTTTAATCGAGGTTATAATAATTATAACCCGTCAATTTTGTAGTTTATTTTTATTTACCCTCCTTGTTACCTATTTGTTGTACTATTTTACTTCAACACACTATCTAATAGTTTATCACCTTTTATTAATTAATTACCAATTTTTTAACTAATGAAAATTCCTTTGCAAATCCCCCAAGTCATAATAATACAATTTTGTCCCTTTGTTTTGAGTTTTATTTTTTTTTTTATATTAGCTGAATTCTTTTCTTCTTACTCATTTATTTGTATTCATTTAATACAATATTCTCCTAACTTCCTCATAGCATAAAATACCCATTTCGCACAGTAAAATCACTTTTAAGTGTCATTGCACTTCATTATTATAAGTTGATTAAATGATTATTAAACCAAATATTTACTAGCCTAATATATTTCCTTTTTATTCATCCCCCCTCTGAATTAATTAATTTAGTACTGACTTTTGAATTTATTTTATTGGCTCAATTTCTATTTCATACATTATCCTGTAACTCCTATTTTCCATTCCACTTTTAAATTGTTCCCAACCTCTCAATTTCCACTCCTATTCTCTACTATTATTTATCCACTCCATTCACAATATATCCTTCACCTTTAGCCTTTGTTCAGTGTATTTTACACTACCCCTCTATCTATCATTATCATATTAACTATTAAACAGGCCTACTTGACCTACCTCTAACATTTTACTTTAAGAATAATTACTTTTATACCAGTATACCCCCCAGTTTGCTTTATTATTATTATCTCAGTATCCCCCATGTTACTTCATTATTATTATTATTTTATCCGTACAACAAAATAAAACTAACTCATCAGAAAAAACAATACATTATTTCAATAATGAATAATTTTAATTAGTCTTTTTGTGCTTTTACTTTTCTCTTCTTCTTTCTATTCTTTAGAATTTACTGTAGTTTCAATTTAAATAAACTGCGTTTCCTTACTTGAATGTCATTTTCCTATTCAATCCAACCATATTCAATAATTTTGTTTATGAATCTTACACTTTTAACTATTTACAAACCCAGAAACAATAAACTGTGTGTGATTATGTACCCTGTACTGTAAGTTGACTTCAATCGTCTTAGATGAGTATGTTTTTTTTGTGTTAACCACCCAGAAACAATAAACTGTGTGTGATTGCGTACCTTGTACTGTTGTCTTGAAATCATATTTCAAGTATGTTTTTTTTTGTGTTAAACCACCCAGAAACCTAACTGTGTGTGATATGTGGTTTTTTGACATTTATTTGTCCCATGGCCGTCAAATCGTAACAAAATCCAGCCATGCCATTTTATTCTGTTTTGTAAGACTTTTTTATCTTTCGAAGGGAAAAAGCTACAAAGGAATAATAAAAATCACGAAACCCATTTTGTTTTAACCCCCCATCTTTGTTTGAACTAAAACCAAATTTCGATAAAACTTTTTTAATTGTGTTACATTAAATGTTCCTATCACACCACCATCTTCGTTGACCACAACATATGCGTTTTCCAATTTTATTTCTGACACCCTATACGGGCCCTCATAAAGCAGAAAGAACTTCTTAATTTTCTTGTCAAGTTTGTCAGACAGATAATGTGTTTTTACTAGAAACTTCATCTCCTATACTAAATCTAATTGGTTTGACCTTATTATCAAATTTTCTTTTCCTTTTTTTCCCCTTTTGAATCTAGTCCTATCTTTGTCTAATCTTATTTTACCTGGATAGTCAGCTAACATTCTTTTCTCTTTGGGAAATTGAACCATATCCTGTAAAAAATTCCTATCTTTCCTACCAAACATTAGTTCAAAACGGGATTTCTTCCGTGGTCTCATGCACGGAATGATTTAAACACTTTTCAATGAAATTTAGTACTAATGGCCATTTAGTATGTTTCTCATGGCAGTATATCCTGCATATTTTAGTAATTTCCTTATTAGCCCTTTCAACTGGATTTGAGGCTGGATGCCCAAACAGAACTATGAATAGTTTTAATGTTTAAGTCTTTAAGGGTATTATACCATAAATTACTAGTGAACTGCGAGCCATGATCGGATCGACAAAACACTACCTATCTCACCTACCTCAGGTAAGTATTCATTGATCAATTTATTTAGTAATACTCGGCTAGTAGCTCTTTTGACCGGATACAACTTCACAAATTTAGAAAACAAATCCAACACAACAAATATGTATTTTACACCTCCTCTTCCTACAGGCAATTCTCCTATCAAGTCAACTGAGATTATATCTTTCAATTTTTTAGGAATTATTGGTTGTAAAAATCCTATTGATTTAACAGTGGTGTGTTTGGCACATTGACACAATTGACAAAACATTTTAAACTGATTCTTTACTGAAAGTTCCATCTTAGGAAAAACACAATATTCCCTTAGTATTAAATAAATTTTATGTCCCCCCAAATGACCATATTTCAAATGTGTAAATTGAATTAATTCTGATTGAATTGCTTTTGGTATACAGACTTTAAAAACTATCACCATCATTTAAATCTTTCTTAAAAAGTATTCCATTATGAATAACAAATTGATCTTTTATTTGTTGATCATTACCATCCAATTTAGTAAAAATAGGCCCAAATTTATCATCACTCCTTTGTTTTTCTTCTATATTTCTGAACATTGGTTTAATCTTCCTGTCGCTAACTTCAATTTCAATTTTATTTTGCAAAACCATTACCGAATTCCTTTCAACTGGATTTTTATAATTTTCGTCCGTTACTCTTGAAAGAATGTCAGCGGGAATATTTTGCCTTCCGCTGATGTACTCAATAGTGAGATTGTATTCTTGTAATGCCAAACTCCACCTCAAAATTCTACCATGAGATAGCCTACAGGTTGTAAGGAAAGATAATGCCTTGTGGTCTGAACGAACAATTTACTTGAAAATGTCCAATAATATAAGATCGGAATCTTTTACAAGCAAAGACCACAGCCAATAATTCTTTTTCTGTTATGCTATAATTTTTTCTCTGTTGCTAAAAGAGTCCTACTTGCAAAACTTATCACTTCATGTTCCCCCTGATCATTTACTTGATAAAGAATGGCTGACACACTGATGTTCTGATGCATCTGTACTTAAATAGAATGCCCGACTCCAATTTGGATGATGTAAACATAACTGAGTCTAAAAATGTTTCTTTTATTTTCTCAAACAGATTTTGTTTTGTCTTATCCCAAAACCATTTTACTTTTAGAACTCAAAATGTCACCAAACTGACCCGTCAAATCTGAATGGTTCTTCTGAAATTTTCTGTAATAATTACATAAACCTAAAACGATTGCAGTTCTTTTAAGTTCTTTGGGGTTGGAAAATTCTTTATCTTTTCAACTTTATCCTCATCCATCTTTATCCCATCTTTACTAAGAACAAAAACCTAAAAACTTTACTTCCTGTTTCAAAAAATCTGATTTTTTAAGTTTAACAGTCACTCCACACTCATGCAGTCTTTTCAGTACTCTATCGATATGATCTAAATGTTCCAAAAAAGTTCTGGACGTAATTAGAATGTCATCAACGTAACAAGTTACGAAATTACTATACTCATGGCCCAAAATTTTATTCATCGCTTTAGTAAAATGAGCCGTGCTTACATTCAAACCAAATGGTAATCGCTTAAATTGCAAATTCTTTCCGTTGAATGTGAAAGCTACAAATTTTCTAGATTCTTTATCGAGTTTGATCTGGAAAAAACCCTTGCGTTAAATCTAATGTTGTAAAAATATTTAACTCCAACTCCCATAAATTTTTGAAATATATCATCAGTTGTTTCTGTACTTTGTCTATCCGGAACAAGATACGAATTTAATTTCCTACTGTCTAAGCACAATCTTATACTCAAATCTTTCTTTACTACACATACTAAGGGATTAGAAAAAGGGACTATTTGACTCTTCTATAATATCTTGTTGTTTCAGTCTTTCTAGTTCTTCCTCTACAGATTTTCTTTTACTGAACGGAACCGGATAAGACTTGCCAATATATGGGACTTCACTTTTAACATTCAGCTTTGCCGTGTATCCTTTGACACACCCTGGTTGATCCGAAAAAAACTTCTTTATTTTCAAAGAGTACCACTCTTAATAATTCTAGTTCCTCATCCTTAATACTCACATTATCTGCCTCTAATTCACTTATTCTGTCTACTAACCTTTGTTCAATTGCTTCTGATTCGGATTCATATTTGATCTTAGTAATTTTTTTGTTCTAGGCCTACTTGATTTGATTCGTGTTCAAAAAATGGATTTAAATTCGATAAAGTATTATCTATTTCATTTTCATCTTTATACAAGTTAATTCTGTTAACATGTATTATTCTTAACCCCCCCACAAATTCTTCACAATTTTCTATACACTAATTTAGTCTCTAGATATTTCCCGTCATGTCTATAGCATAAAGTATTGGTATCAAAGTTTAGTACAGCCTTATGATTGCTGAAAAAGTCACAACCAAGTATCAACTCAATTTTATAGTCCTTGAACAATTAAAAATGTTATTGGGACAACTTGTTCACCAATATTTACCTCTAGTCTTATTTGAACATTTATTCTTTTGGACCTGACTCCTGTAACACCTACAATTGACAGATTACTAATAGGTAGCTCTGGAATGTTGTACCCCACTTGATTTTTTATTTTCTTATAGAATTCATCTGACATTATACATGCTTGACTACCTGAATCTACTAAACACTTGTATTTTACCCCTCCAATACCAAATATCAATTTCTGGTAAAGACTGAACCCTATCACGCATTACTCCATCATTGTAGTTGCTTTCATCTAAAAAATCATCCGCCATATTTTGATCCATAATGATTTGATTCTGGTTACTTTGCACAACCCCTTTCAACTCTTCATTAGTTTGATTAAAAAAACTCATCAATGCTTTCTTTTAAAAGTTTCAACCCATCAATATTCAGATGAACCAAATCAGCAAATGTTTTTCCCCCAAAGTTGATGTTTTGTTCAAAATATTTTAAATTATACACCCTAACTCATTGTGATCAACAAAGTGTGGTGTGACATGATTAATCTTGATTGTATCCCCATTGTCTAATGCCCGTATGAACCTGTTAAAATCTTTAACCTTTCCTCTGATACCAATGTCTTTGGCAACTTTGGGAATTGGAGGTAGAGTCAAAATGATTAATTTCTTATTACAATTTATTAGGTATTCAACTAAATCTTTCATGTCAGTTTTCATTTGCTCAAGTGAATTATTTTTTAGAATGTCATTTGTACCAATAAAAATCATTAGGTTTTTCAGATAAACTTGATGAATGTATTTTTACCTGCTCATATAATTGTTTTAATCGTTTGACCCCCACACAAAAGTCCTATTGATGTTCTACCACCAGGGGTTTTAACTGTATCCATTTGCAAAATTTTTGTTTGATAGTCTACAAAAACTGACTATCGCCTATCAATTCAAAGTTGTTTATTTTTGGTCTTTCGTCAAAAATTTAAGTTCCGAGTTATTTCCCCTGGAATTGTTGGTTGTCAATCTTGACCATTTTCAATTTCCCTAGGCCCATCAAAGTTTTCTGAATTGTTCCTATAGTTTGTGTCCCCCCCGGTAATTTGGTCCACCCCTGTAATTTCCCCTACCTCGAAATGTTCTGAAACCCTCGGGTCTGTTGTATCCCCTATTATTTTCCCGATTCCTTTCAAAATGATTCCCATTAGTGTGATTGGCCCTCCATTGTTGGTATGAGAAAATTGTGTGGTGTATTTACTGCCCTGTTCTCATGATTTGGCCTATACTGCTGTCCTTGGGTACTGTCATGAAAGTTTTGTGTTGGCCTTCCTGTGTATGTTTTTTTGTCTATTTCCATTTTCATGATTAGTGTTGTATGTATCCCTGAAACTTTCTTTTTTGAAAGGCTTTACATAACTGAGCTGATTTAATACTACTTCTAGTTCTTCCCTATCAGCAAGGGATTGTAGAATTGCCAGACTGGCACTTATGTGTGGCGGCAAATGTCGACAAATAAAGCCAACAAACGTAAGGTTATCCATCTGGTTGTTCCAATTTCTTTGCTATGTCAAAATACCCAAGCACATAGTTTGTCAAATCGGTTTTACCTTCACAAAAATTCCCCATTACCCATCAATTTGTTTTCAAAATCTTTTTGTTTAGTAAATGCCCCAGAATCTCTTTTTGAAATCATTTTTAAATTGTTCAAAACTCTCCCATTTGTCAATGTTTCTCCGAGCCCACTCAGATGCTTCCCCCTTCAAGTATTTTTACAATATACAAAAGTTTTGTTTCCCAGTGTTCTTGATTACTATTAGTAAATTTTTCAGCCAATTTCAAAAAATTCATAGGGTGAGTCCTATCATTACCCTCATCAAACTCGGTCAAATAGAGTTCCGCCATAATATTACAAGCCGGTTGTTGATTAAGACCGCTACCCTCCATTTTTACGCTTTTCACAGTGGTCTGAACTTTGTTCGACTCAACTAGTAGGTCTGATTCCTCTTTTAAATTTGATTTAGATTCTTCCTCGTTTTAAGCTTACCTTAGTACTTTCACTCATCCCTACATAATCTTTTATGCTCAGTATCTCCGTTGCATGTGTATCGATTTTATTTACTATCTCATCAAACCCGAGAACTAATCTGTGAAAAACCTCTTGATCGAATTTTTTGATTGGCTTTAGCAATTTTAGTTTCAACTTCTTCCCCCACAAACTTTAATCTCTCCCTTCAATTCACTTTGAAACGTTCTCAATTTTTGTGTTTAATTTTTGTTCAATTTGTGTCATGCCCATTTGAACGTCATCCATTTTGCTATAAATATCGGTTTTTAGGTCATCCATCTTGTTATAAATATCGGTTTTTATCTCATCCATCTTGTTATTTAATCCATCAAATTTGTCATTAAGTTGTGTCATCAAAAACAAACAATTGCTGATATGCATCAGTTCTATCTAGGCCTACCATCGTTTCAAACATTATTCGCATTAGCCAAAGAGCTGCCTGATCTAGGCCTATTAGCTAGTTCCGCAAGCGTCATCTCACTACTACTGTCCGAATTGTCAATATTCTCTAAGTTCTGATCCATCATTTTTTAAATTTTGATTTAGTCTATTTCAAATTAGAAAACCCCTACACAATTATTAAGCTAAACCACTTTTAGCTGCCCCACGTTGCTGGGTGCCATTTGTAACGGAATTGTAACATTAAAATAAATAGTAAAAAAGATAGGTTTTGTGAAAATATATTAGCTTTAGACTCTTTGTCTTTACAGGGTCGTTTTTACAATGGGTGCGGCGTAGGGCAGCTATGTGTGGTAAAATGAAAATAAAGTTTTGATAGAAACAAATTTTAGATTTATTGAATAAAAACTAATACTAATGAAAACATGATTTTGATGAAATGAAATTATGGCTATGCTTAAAATAACATCCTACAACACAAAATCCAATTTAGCTTGAAAATAATTAATTAGAAAATACCCCTACTCCCTAGCAGTTAAAATTTAGAGTCTGATTAGTTAAAAATGTTGATCAAAAAGGTTTAAATACTCTTAAACAATATTCACCAAATCCCATGATGGCGACACGGCGGTCCTCCACAGATAATTGAAAAATTTAAATTTGGATCACATTGAAAAAAGACTGATTAATAATTGAAAAATTTTTGAAAAACTGTTTCACAACGTACTACATCATCAAGAGGTCGAGGAAGAAGACTCTCTCTTTTCCAAACTCCGCGTCAGTAGCGCAGAGAGGGAAAAGTGATACCCTTCAAAACGGAAATTTTCCGTTTTTTCTGGTCGAAAAAATGATCCGCTTTTACTTCTGCTGACAACCCACTCGAATTCGGTGCGCAGAAAACGAGTTTGTGTTCCCGCGGAGTCGCTACCCTCCAATGAGAATAATCCTTACGTTAGCCAATCGTGGCACGCGTTTTGCCGTGTTTAGTTTTGTTCTTTGATGTTGATGAGGAACTATCGAGTTTTATTAAATATGACCGCTTTACTATTCGAGATTTATGTTTGAGGTTACAAAACTGTCAGTGACGGACTATGTCACCATGCACAACTAACCTTCATAATAAATTGAAATTTGATTATTCTCAAATATGAGAATGATAACTTTAACTAAGCAATTAAATTGTCGGTTTGGATTCCTATTCATTTAGATTTATTATTAATAGAAAAATATTATTTATTGTATTATATTATTCTCGAATTTATTATTAATTGTAAAAAGTTGATTTAGGTTACAGGCTAGGCCTATACCCGTTACAACTTTTATAGTTTTTCTTACTATAACTTGGTTTGCTAGGTATAGTCCCCCCCAAATTAAAAAAAAAAATGTAAATTTTGAATTTCATGGAAAAAAATTTTTAGTAAACATTTTTTTAAGGCCAAATTTAAATACTAATATTATTATATGTTTAATTCTGAACACAAAAATATACTTCTATATATATTACTTTTAATTTATATTTTTAATAAATTTTTTTAAAAACCCTTGCACGAGGCTCGAAAACATGCCGCCACTACAGGAAAAAATGACTGCCAGTTGGAGGGTTAAAAAACACCTAAAAATGTTCTATATACATCATCTTCAACAATTAACTTAAATGTGGCACATTTCTCTGAAATCCCAACTGTATTACACATTCCGGTTTCATTAAACGAAGGTGATAAACCCTTCTGCACTGCTTGAAGTGTTCCAACTTAATATCGTTCATTGAAGCACTGCTTCAGGTTAATAAATGTTACCGTTAACAACTTTCAACTATACTCAACCCGCACAACATTTAATTACCATTATATATCAATTGCTCTCCAACACAACACTTTTAATTTGTTTGTTTATGAAGAGTATCTCTTCTCTTAATACAGCAGAAAATTCTACTGTTTGTTACATGTACGTATTTTATTAAAGGTATACAAGTGAGGTTTATACCTATTTTGGGTTTCAATGGCTCGTGCGATTATTTTTACCAAATTCATTCATTGTTATGTATATATTCCCAAAATTTGAATTAATAATTATCTTACAGACATACAAGTTTCATATTTTATCTTTAAAAATATAATGGTGCAGTTGACATCTTACTAGTGTCTGTTAGTTTCTACAAATACACGTTTTTACTAACCAATTGTATTTTTTTACAGGTACTGTATTATGCAAGTGTGATTATCTCCGTTTATAACTCGTAAGTACACGTTATTCTATATTGTTTGTTATCGTATGGTCTGTATCATCGGAAACCCCTTACGAGCGGTAAAATAAAAAGCTTCTAGTGTTTCATTGGCACCGGTGTTTTATTGAGATCTCAATACAAATCACGATAACAGTTTGGCTCCGGAGGGAACAAGTCCTTTGGCCAGCGTGGCGGGTTTGAAATTCCACCAAACCCGACCCGTGCCGACCTCGCTGACGTTTGTCAAGTTTATAAAAGACTTGGCCGCGCATTTATTTATTTAGTTCATTCGCCCGTGTACATCGTCAGTGAGTGGAGAGAGAGGAAGTCTTATTTTAGCGGGGGGGGGGCGAAGTGTGGGACACTTCACGCCGTCAGGTTGGCACCGTTGGCGGCAACACTGCCGTTCTGAGAATTCACCAGCTGCCAGAATAGTGCGCGGTTAGCAGCAGAAATGATGTTTTGCGCCAGTGCTGATTGAGTATTCTCCGTGTTTGTTGTGTTCTTGTGCGGTGCGTGTATACCCGTATAGGATTTGTGGTTAAATATTGTGAACCGACTACTGAACTACGTCAAAGTGAATTCCTTCAGTTCAGGTTAGCGACTTCACGTATTTTATTTTATGACAACATATCGGGTTCTGTTTATCCTGATAGCGAAGCCATGACTTGTTTATGCATTCCATAACTAATTATGAATGTAAATGTCAATGTTATTGTCTTTTATGACTATTTATTTATGGGAGTATGAAGTGGAATTAATTGCTTTTAAATCGTATCGCCATACGATAGGATAATAAAACCATTTGTAAAGATTCTGATCGTAATTACTAGTGCATAACTAATGGTTGCTAAATTTTGTATGTTCCTATCCAAAAAAAGACATGTAACTGAAATGACAAATCATCTAAATACGTCACTAAGGACTTTCGTCACGATACTAGTAGCCATATTCCTAAAATAGATTGAAATCATCAAATTTAATCGTAAATAGATTATTTTACATTTGTAATGGCTGATTAAACTAAGCTAAGTTCGTGCTGGTGGAGAATACTGTAATGCAGTTTGGTGGACTGTGTTTGTACAACATGACCGGAAGTATAGTGATAAAGTACCAAGTCATTTGTTACACAATATGATTTTTAATATTATCGTGTGAACTTTAACCTCTAAATCATAGAATTCGTCGAGAAACTGAATTAAATAGAGGTTTCATATAACATAATTTGTTAATAGGGATTTTCCTTACTCTCATGGGCTTTTTATTTGTTGTTTTTTATTATTTAAAAGGTTAACTAAATTAAATCGTACATGACTTGTTAGCTTATCAATTGCCTTAGTACAATGGATTTAGACACATTCAATTTGTGACATAGTAATGCACTTATGTTGGGTTAAATGGCCGATTAACAACTGGTTAAATAGTGTGCAGAGCTTTCTAAGTTTTATAAATTATTGCAACTTTTGTTTAATAGTTAGAGAATAATTTTCATATTCATCATCGAATGTTGTCATCAGTGTCATAGATTGGGGTTTCTATAAAATTTGTTATCTTTTATAAACTGGGTGATGTGTAATCACTTAATAAACAATTTTAACTTTTTCTATATAATGTGTGTCATATATGGGGGACAACATTCTTGGAAAATATTGAAAATTAGAAATATTCAATAATAAAATGTAATATGGACCAGCAGAATTGTGATGTTCCATACTACTGTTTCACGATTGTGGTACCAAACCCTGTTATCTGTTATCGGCTCTGTTCTCGAGTTCCTAGGACGGCAATAGATTACTGCAGCAACAGTGTGGAGTGTACAGTTGCAACATTATGCAACTTCCGCGGTGGCGGTAGCGGTGGTACACGTCTGTCTGTCTGACAGAGGCGGCGACAATGAGTCAATGATGGTGCTGAATGGAGTAAATTGTCGTCTCAATGACCCGTCCGGCATACACAAGCAGCTGGCCACGCGCTCATTGTGGTGTAGCGGGGGTGGAGGGGGGGGGCAGTGGCTAGGCTAGTGGTGGTTGTTGATAGTCCAGTACTTTTCCCTCTTTACAGTGTTCAGCTTTTTACCGCAGTGGTACAACGGCTTTGTACAGAGGGTTTCCTTGGTCCTTGTTCACGTCAAGAACTTCGTACCGATGTAATTTTAGCACTGTTGTTTTGGTGAACTGCACGTTCACTTGAAAAGCCAGTGACCTAAGTAAAGGACATGGGTGTATCTCAAGTTACAGCACTGGGACCATTCATTTTTACTCTTCCCGCTAGAAATACATCTCTCTTCTTCTCAAAGAAAGGTTCGCAAACGTGTCCCCATACGCTTAATTGATTTCAAGGTGCTTTCTGTTGGAGCGAAAATGTGCACTAATTTCAGTTTAGTTTAACACCAAATAGGTTGTGTATGAATAATTTCGTAACATTCAAAATAGGGTAGTTGTAATTTCGACATTCTTCAAACGCTCAACCAAAACGGAATTCAGCGTTTGTTGTCTGTGACGTTTAACCTTTACAAATATCAGTGTCTATGTTGATATTATCTCCAATTCGTCTTACTTTTAGTGCAGCGTCTAGAATCCGACGCTTTCACCAAGAACGTAGCCAGGAAAAACTAATTTTTTGGGGGAATGAGGAGTGTCTACACAACTGATATTTTTTCGTTAGTAAGGGCCTATTTTCTTCCTTAAAACGTTCTTGATTCGTTGTTTTGTTGATAACGATCTTTCAGCAGTTTATGTGAGTAATACTGAGTTATATAAATAATAGTAATCGTTTACTAAACAAAGTAATTTAAAAGATTGCGGAAGGGGGCGTGCGGACCCCTTGGGCCCCTCGCTGGCTACGTCCTGGGCTGTCACAGACTTGACTCCTGGAATCTGAAGCCAGTTCGTCTGGAGAGTGGAAGGTGAACTAGAGCCAAACTCAACATACACATTGCATCAACCAGTCTTGCCATAGTTACATTATGTGTTTAAAAGATCAGTTTTCATGTTGATAAGTATGTATGTTGTGTGTTAATTAGTTTTATTTTAATATTGTATTTATTTAATTCTAATGTTGGTTGAGGGCAATACTCTTCAATTGCATTAAATTTACGGTACTTTTATTTTTTATCTAGGCAGCCTACTTTTATTTTGTAGGTACTTCTATTCTTTAGGGGAATGTAAACTCTCGAAGATGTCTTAAGTTTACTATATCTTGATCATATTAATCAATTTTAACCAATTTTGGGTTATGTTTGATTTTTAATAACTGTTGTATCCATATTTGCTATCTTACGGGTTTGTTCATCGCGACATAGAGCAAATAGTGATGACATTTGAAATGAATACGGTATTTTGCAGTTCTGGGAAGAACTTCAGTTCCACACTGTAGCGTATAACACGAGACAAGCGAGAGAAATGGCGCGTGAACGCGAGCGAGGCCCAAGCAAGCCAGTGGGCTGGCGAGTTGGAACAGATAGCAGCGTACATGTGTGTGTGTTTATACCCGGTTATTTTTACCGCCGCTATTTCTGTCCGTGCCGACATCTGTTTTCAGTCCTCAGCCACCTTGATATTGTTTGCACTTCGCTTTATCAGCTCTCGGCCTCACAGTCGCTTGCCTAGTGTTTGCAGTCATTTGTACACGGTGTACCACAGGGGACAGCTCTGGGTCCACACATTTTCTTTCCTTCATAGTATTACAATCCTCCGGCAAATATAATCTCTCAAATAGAATTTGTGATTGTTTATTATGGTACGGCACTATTTACATTATTTTTAAGTTTACTAAGTCAATACCTCGTTAACTACGAGGATTATTAATATTAAACAAGGAATGATTGCAATTCAGACCCTATTAAACAGTTACGTTTATTATAAACGAACTAATACTGTATTATTCAAAAGTTTACATTTCCGAAGTTTCTTTTTTTCTTTAAACTTGATCTTTAATTACAAAATTCGATATTGAAGTAATAGTTTATCAAGATATTAAAATATAAGCCCAGTACAAGCCATATGTATAGATAACACAAATCTTCACTACATTTATAAGTACACATTATTTGAGATTGTCATTCATATGTTTTTATCAATACTGAACCAAAGATTAGTTCGAATTTCCATTATGTATATTGATTTGTTTGATTTCTAGAATCAATAGAGATTGGATATCAGATACATTATACATTGTAATGATTAGTGATGGGTTTTTATATCAGATTATTTTCTAAGCCGTGCACAGGTGTTTATCATATGGTGTAATTGGTGAGACAATGAACGTTTTCTGTTATCAGAAGGAAACTCCGCCTCACCGTTGTTTACAGCTGCTACTTCACTCGGCTGTTATACAATCTTCTATTTTTACCTCTGTTTAATTAACTTCAGGCAACCCCCCCCCCCTCCCCTGCTCCATCACCTCTGATTCGGAGAAATCAGTACAATAATGAGTTTATAAGGCTCCGGTCTATATTTAGCCCGCTATCGTCTGTCATCTGTTATGATTTCGTTTTTAATAAGCGAAGCCATTACACAATCGAATCTATAAGTGGCGGCGCGTCGGTGCCGGTTTTAACGACTTGACATAGCTTCCTATTGCGTCATATCGAACCAATCAGAGGTCTCGTCGGAGATCTGGCAAGTTTTTGTTCTTTCTGACTTTGATTTATGACGGTTGTGCTGTGGATTAAAACCTGAAATAGTATGAATTGCACTCTACTTTCGCTAGAAATTAAATTAAAACCTAAATATATTACGCATAGCACTGATTTGTATTTTGCCTTTGCCGCTATTATTTATTTGATTTATTAGATAATTTTTAGACAATTAAGGAAATGTTTAAAGATGATTAACTTTCCAGGTGTGATTATTTATTGTACGTATTCATTATGATGTCGTTTTAGGACAATCAATATGTTTTTTTACCTTAATTATGTTTAGAGATTTTATGATATGTTCAATTTGTGAACCATTATAAAAATCTGAATTTAACTCTTAAATTTTGGAATTTGTTGTTACTCATATATGAGCAAATGGCCATTTCTTCTGCAATAATACACCAAACCTTCTTGTTAAACAGTAAATTGTCGTTTTAAATAAGGGTTTTAGCTACTTATAAATAGCATTGTCTGGAGCAGCAGCTAGCGACTATAGTTAGCGATTGTAGCAATAGTCGCTGAGCACTGGTTAGTAGCGTTGTTTCAAGTGGGACTATTGCCCCTATCGCGGCTGCGACTGGAGCAGCAGCTGACCGGAGCAGCAGCTATCGCGTCGCAGGAGACAGCCAATGCCGACCGTGTTTCCCCAGATAAGTCGTAAGTGTGGACGAGGCTTAACGATCTCAGCGTGCTAATGACGATATGTGGATAGTGATAGTATCATACATAAGTGGGTAAACCAGGTACGTAGAGAAGCTGTAATCTTGTTATTTATAATATGGGTCGCACAAATCTTACGTAACATTAGCCATCATTGATATCCCTCCCCTCACCAATACAATATATTTATCAGACTGTTTCGCTAATTAACCCTTACCAAAGGCAAACTTCGTATGTAGTTTTTTAAACGAAAAAGGTTTTATTTATGAATTGCAAAAGTTCATACTGATGTATGTGTGTCAATAAAAGTAATTTATTACGATACAACCATAGTAAAATTTGTTGTAATGGAAAACAAAAGAACAGAATCACTCCAGTAGCAGTCGCTTCAGGGACAATGCTCTTTCAGCAATGCTCCAGTTAATGTTTGTGATGGACTGGTCGCACTGCCTTTTGCTTCGCAAACATCCCCCTCCCCGCAAACACCCCCATCCCCGCCCCATCCCAATAAACGTAGTGGTAAACTATAACCTGAAACTCTAGTCGATGAGATTTGAGTCATTATATACGTTTAGTAACGCTGAAGGAGCCCTGAAAGAGAAGAAAACCATTATTAGTAGAATCGATAAAAATTGGTACCAATACATTGTAGGCTATTATGTGCGTGGGGGCCAATTCTCTACAAGTCAATCAGCTGTGTTCTAACGATCAGGTGTTTACCTCGTGTTTATAATAATCAGTGACAAAGATTTACCGTGCAAATGGATTTGCTTTATATGCCTATAAAAGTTGAAAACCGAATAAAAGCGAGTTCAACAGTTTCCATTGTGCTAGGTGCTTGACGGATGGTTGGGGTGTACGGATGGGGGAGTGGCAGGGGGCGGGGAGGGAGGGCCAAGAACTTGAAAAGTGGTTGCTGCCGCTCGCAGCCGCGCCGCCCGCCAATCGATATTTGGTAACTCCCCTTACAAATAAACCGACCTTCCTTGGAACGGATTTGCTGAGCGGTGAGTCACCCAGCTGTTCGATATCTCCGGTCAACGATTCAGCGACCTTGACATTCCTGGTCCTCCTGTCCAGCACGTGGGCCGGACTAAACAATATGCTACAATTTTACTGTACCAATATTGTAGGTTCTGCAGTATATGACTCGTGCTTGTCACTCACTGCAAACCCTGCTCAACACTTCCCAGTTCCCGAGATAAATGGCTTTGTAACATTTGTCTTTGGAGTAAAAAATGAAAGGTGTCAAAGGACGTTTAGTTTCGGAAACCATGCAAACACTACATAGTGCATTACATCCAGGCGCCTTGTTTATTTCTCGGTTGAAGAAAACTATTGAAATACGTACTGTAGACCTGAGTAAGGTTTACGTGGTCCACGATAATACCGAAGACGAGGAGTTATAAAATGTCGTAACGTTTAGATGATTGGAAGTGTGTATTAAACAATATGTGTTCGGTTGCTCTTGGAGTCTCTGGAGGTTGTGTGTGTTGAACGAGCTCTGCAACCGATTCGTCTGGCCAGGGCGGGGAGATGATCGACATTCCGATCACACAGATCGCGGCAGCTAAGTAGAGGATTGGGAGCCGGTAGGTCGGGCCACATATGCCCGCGGTGCCGCCGGCCTTCACCCAGAGAGAACCGCTATGTTACCTCGCCGCGACACTGCGCAAACAACACGGGGAGGCTACACGTGTATGTGCAGCGTGTGTGTTGTGTTATGTTTGTAATCATGGTGGAGGGGGGGGACTTCACTGCTTTCGATTTCTTTATCCGCACCGATGTGTACCGTAGCTTAACGGTATCATAAAAAATCAAATCAAATTTATTCCTCCATTAGTATTACATCATAACAAACACAATACAAAAACATGCTCACAGAAATTTGAAATACAACAGTAGAATCTAGTATACTGTATAGTACGAATTTACATTAAAATTTATTTATTTAATAAATTTATTTACATTCTTACAATAAAAACATTTGAATTGTAAGGCAGGGTGCACACTGAAGAAACCTGTTTCAGGAAACAGTTTTTATGAAATTGGTTTCAAGAAAACCATTTAATTTAAATATGCACACAGCAGAAACGGGTTTCCATCAGTTTCATGATGGATTCGGATGATGATGATGTGGTTATTTTGTGGTGGTAGCTAAAGAAAAGTATTGGGTTCACCCGTTGATCAGGTGAACCTACCTTCTACTTTATTCCTGTAAAGCTGCTATTGCTGTATTCCTTTAGGTGGAAATCATAGAGGCAAGGATGGTTTTCGACAGCTTCTGCTAACTTCCCTTGGAAAGAAATTTCTGTCATACTAAAGCAGTAAATTCTTTTCGATATATTAGGTTAGAGATGTGTCATTAAAAACGTTACATAATTTTAATGAATATAAGTATCAATGGTATTGGTACCGAAAATCGAAAAAATAAGTATCGACACTATAGTATTAATTTTATACTGTGGAAAGCACTTTTAATACTTTATTTAAGTCATACATGGTAGTAAAATCACTTGAAACATGAAACTAAAGCCATTATGAAATCTGTTTTTTGGATTGCGTGTAAACCAGTTTCAAGAAATCAATGAAACTACAGTTTCATGAAACGCAGTGTGCACTGCCCTGCGTCAATCTAACCTATCTGTTTTAAGCAACTGAAGTTTCTCGTTTCATGAAACCGGTTTCCTGAAACAGGTTTCTTCAGTGTGCACCCTGCCTAAGAATACGGAAAACCTTGCTTATCTGATTAGAGTTTGGTCTGTAACTATGAAAACAGTTTACGATAGACAACTGACTGACTGAAATAGACAGGGAAATGATATTGCGCACTCACTTAGTCAGTGAGGTCAATAGGGAGTGTGAGGAAAAGTGGGCTGTAAGGTTTTCTCCAGAGTCTGCTCGTAAGTTTTGTATTTATTGGTTGCAGGAGTACTGCTGAGGAAGGGATTCTAGCTCGAATTTGAATCTGAGACTTTTTTAGCAGTCTCTTCCTATTTAGGTGGTGAATAAAGATATTTCTCGATTCTGCAGCCCTCTCTTCATCTTCTGATTAGGTACCCTTAATTCTACATTTTAAAATGGCGATATTCAGCATCATATTCGCAGTGGTGAAATTTATTCTTATCCGAAGGAAACTAGACTGAAGTGACTCATCGGTTGGTGCACGATCAATAACTATCTTGTAGATAAGAATAAAATGCGATCATGGGTAGAAAGAGCACTGATCCGATTGTCGAGCCTTGTGGTAGTCTATGCCACAGCACTGCAATACTGCGCAGCCGCTATTCCGAGGCGTGGCGATGCTCGGAAGACACTCTAATCTGTCAGTGATACAGGCACTGGGGAGGCCGCGTGTTGGAAGGATCAGGACCAGGTCCTGCAGGAGCCGGAGCGTCCTACAATCGATGGTGGCTGGAGGCCGCGGGCGCTGTGATTTTCCGTCGGGTCGCTTCTCAGAACAGACCGACAGACTGCGTCATACCCTGCCCTACCGCGCCATGCCTCGCCTGACACCGCTACCTCCTCTCCATTCCTGCCACATCCGCTTGAGTTATCCTCGACCCAGACCGAGAGATGTCTCATCCACCACAGTGTCGTTCATAAACTTTGATTTTCAACGTAACGGGATTAATGTAAGGCGATAAGACTTCTTTCTAAGTGACCTCGTTGGACATTTTTTACTTACCAGGAACAATTTGGGGTACTATCCGATTACTATTTTTGGAACAGTGTTTCTTACGTGGGATCTCTAAAAACTACACTCTATTTGACTTACTGCTAAAACTACATCGTCATTATGGCGATCGGTTCTTGTTTTCCGAAAATGAAGCGATGTCGGCGAAAAGTAAACCTTCATGTTATTACGCTGTTTAAGTAGGTTTAGATTAGGTTATCATAAATATGTTACTAGTAGTACCAAAGTTAAAGATAACCTTTAAGAGTGCTCACGTGATCTGAGCTTGATTTTGGGTACTATCTCGAGGGATGTTTGCCTCTTTTCGCCAGAAGGACGGGGTTTACCTCAGATAACGTCCCATGTCGTCAAACGTTTCCGACGTTAGATCACGTTGTACAATCTGGCTCGTGATCTGAAGTCGGTAAAGTACCGATAGGAAATGTCCTTGGCCACCAGTGTGGACTTTGGTGTTTTGTGCCACCCTGCGCTTCTGGCGAAAAAGGATAACATCTATCGAGACAGTACCTACCTAAATTCAAGCTCAGATCACGTGAGCTATCGTAAATGTCAGCTTGGACTTTTTATATTTGTAATAAGTACGTACTTTAACAATAGTAGTCAGAAAACTCACTTCTTGCCGACATTGCTTCCTTTCGGGGACCAGGAAAGAAGAACCAATCGTTGATAATGGCACGTAATTTTACAGTAAGTCTGCTCTTTCTAATAATGGAGTTTTTTTGGATCTCCGGTTAGAAAAACTGTTGAAAAAATAACACTGTGGCCTCTGAATAATACCAAAGTACCCAAAAGGTTTTTTGTACACTGTGTTACTAATGTTACTTAGTTCTCAGACCGCTTGGTCCCAAAATACCCGAAATGTTCATTACCTCATCCTTGTATGTTATTGTAGGTTAAGAATGTATTTTATATGAATCGATTCTAATTTTTTCACCTAGCAAATAGATGTAGCTCCTTTACTTTGTAAGTACACCATACTCCTTGGTTTACCAATTGACTGGATCTACTACTCGGTGCTCTTTACCCACAGACCGTCAATGAAGTGGGATATCACCCTTATCGCGTTTAAGAAAATATTTGAACTGGTATTTACGTATTATGAATGAATTTGGCCCGTAGCCGTGCACGCCTGTAGATAAGGGAAACGCGTGAGTTCCCTTGTGATACGATATCGAGTCAAATATAGTAAGCGTACCAAATAAACATGTCTGGAGATAAAGCGGTCGTGTTCAGTGGAGACAAAAAACCGTGCTGCGGGAAGTGCGGTGCAGCGTGGGAAAGTCATCACCCGACGGTCAATATTGGTAGCGGAGGAGAGATAAGGGTCCGAGAATAGAGAGGTGGCTGCGCAATAGACAAAGGTCAGAACAAAGTTTGTTCTAGAACGGACCCGGGTCGTGGTTATCAACAGAAGTTGTGCAATCGCTGTACGGTGTGGTGCCAGTAAATTTGATTTTAGGTTAGTACACAGAAGTGACCCGGGGCCATTCAGGTTCTATGGTTGATTTTATGGTCGAATTAGTCAGCTGTCTCGTTTGTGCTTTACGTATCCTCTCTCTACTCGTAAGTATTATCATGGTAAATCGAAGCTTTATTGATTATGTGTTGCAGACAATAAATCCATTCTTGGATGCGAAATTGAAATTTCAAAATCATACTATTTGGTTGTGGGGGGGGGGGATTATAAACATCGTAATCTCTACTGATTATTTTTTTCGATGGCACAAGTCTTTGAAGATTAGTGAGGTCTGAAATATGTAGGAAGAAGTTGGGAGACGTAGGTGTTAATGTAAAAAAAGAGGTTTTGATGTTTTATGAGCCAGTGTGGAGGACATTGTTTGAGTAATTAAAAACGTTTATGTACAGACTGTAGTATGTTTGCAATCACTATTTACGCCCGTCAATGTTCGTGGCTGATGAGCGTGGGAGAGGAAAATGTTAAAAGCTCATGTTTATTCGTGTACGAGTGTCAAAGTGCGGACTCTGCTAAATATTTGAACGTGTATCAAGAACAGGCGCCAGTGGGAGGCGTGTCATCTTATCTTCTTGTGACGCAGTGTTCGAGACTGACATACTTGTAATACTCGAGAAGGGATTGAAAATGTATTTATACTACAGTAATATCCGCTATTTTTACAGAAAGATTACCATTTAAAAACCCGTTCAAACCTATATGCGCCTTATACTCCATACCGAAATTAATTGTTCAGGTGGACGTCATATGAACTAACACATTTAATATTTACTTTATAATGATGGTAAAACTAAATTTGAAGTGAACTTCCACCTTTGCAGTGAAATCAACACGTCTTACTTGTAAGCAAAAGCAATTTACATACTATAATTACAATCTTGTACGTGTACCTCATGCTTGCAAGTATGAATGGGTGTAGGCATTAGGTGAGAATTTCAATTTTTAAAACATGACGTATTATTGTCACAAAACAGGGTAGTATTGTAAAATTAGATCTAAAAAACTATAATATAATGACAACACTATTGTCGATAAAGAATCTAATACATCCAAACTGGATGCACCCGCACGTACTAGAGGACTATCCGACTATGTAAGTCTCTAATCAAAGTTCAAGGCACGAAACTGGAGATAACGATCACAGCTAATCAGAAATGTAGGACCACCGCGCCTCATTAGTCGAGTCTGGGCGGCACATCCTGTTCCGGTGCGGTGGTCAACTGGTGGACGTGTTTACAATACATTCAAGTGTTGTGATGTGTTTGTGTGGGACTGGAAGGTATTGTCCAAAACATCGCCAGTAAATACGGATCACAGGACTGTATCAGTATCTGATAAAGAGTTCAAGACACGAAACTGGAGATAACGATCACAGCTAATCAGAAATGTAGGACCACCGCGCCTCATTAGTCGAGTCTGTGCGGCACATCCTGTTCCGGTGCGGTGATTGACTGGACGTGTTTACAATACATTCACGTGTCGCTGTGTTGTGTTTGTCTGGGACTGGAAGGTATCGATAGTCGGTTCGAGAATTCTTTCTTTTCAAAAGTCAATTTTTTGCAGCGCATGAGGATTAGCGCATTCTGTGTGTTGCCAGACGTTCGACAGTCGGTTTCTTGTAAATGTACACGACACCGTTGCACCTACTATCATTGTGTACTGTTTATGGCAGGTAAGATTGGACAGACAATCTGGGTTAGATTGCATACAGGGCACGTCATACTGTCGCCATCACCGTCAGGTTGCTCTTTCGGTTGTACGACTTGTCCTTTACATGCTTCATACAGTCATTTTCGAAATTTTCAATTATGTTATCAGATATCTTATACCACTTGGCACCCACTGTCAACTACAAATTAATGTCCCATTAGATTTAATGCACTTTGTTTTATACATGTCTATACTGGTTGATTTGCATTGAGTGTACAGTTAGTTACTGGTAACCATATTTATCTATCACTATATTATTATGAAGTAGTTTTCGTCCTGACATTGG
This sequence comes from Homalodisca vitripennis, assembly GCF_021130785.1. Lineage (NCBI taxonomy): Eukaryota > Metazoa > Arthropoda > Insecta > Hemiptera > Cicadellidae > Homalodisca > Homalodisca vitripennis. Next base: position 97,872,704 of record NC_060213.1, on the reverse strand, counting down.
AAGTGTGAATCAGATGCCTAATACACTCTCGGTAACTTGCGTACTTACGCTTTGTCTCAACCGTTGTAAAAGTGTCTTTAATATACGTACAGTCGCAGTCGTCGGTTATTGCAGTTTCAGGGGAAGTGTGTGTAGGGACGGAACGGCTGCTGCGATAAGATAGGTTACTGAGAAAGAGCACTGACCACACACACACACACATAACAAGCGTGGCACACGGCAAATAATTGTTCCGTGCAAGAATACTAAATTTAATCTGCAAAATATAATTCCCAACTTGATTGTAATGAATGATGTGGGCAGTTGAGTCAGACTTTTTCTTCTGTTTCAGTGGGAAATTCTATTCTAATCGTTACTTGCAAAGATTACAGAAATAAGGTCTGGTGAAAATGGGTTATCTCGTAATTAACGTTAAATGATAACATATTATATTAAAATATATTAATAATGCCAGTTGGATAGTCTGTAATAATATTTGTACTAAGTTATATTTTATACTAAGTTGCGTGTGTATCAAATACATTTTTAAAGAACTGGTTTTTGGTTTTAACACGTTCACAATCCAACAAGAAATAACATTTATGGATTCAAGAAGTTTCGTAATGAACGCGAATATAATGTGAAAAATTTCAATATAATAGACATTGATGAAAAATCTATGGTTGGTTTCGGCTATTAAATCATTTCGTGTTTAAGGTCTATATAATTTTCTTCGATGGATTAGTTTTTTGTTTGTTTTGAAATTGTTTGCAGTTACATTGTATGGCGCCCATATGTGTTTCTATGGTAGTATGTATGTGATATTGTGATGTGTTCTTGACAGAAGTGAAGTTTTTAGGATGGCAATGTCATGATTCCACTGTCAAGGACAAATGTGTCGGTAACCTTGAGCCTGAACAATAATGTGGCCCGCTAATGTGGCGGGGGAGGCCGATAAGGGTGCGTCTAGCTGTGTGGTTGTCGTGGAAGGGGGAGGGGCAGGAAGGCGGTGGCGATTTAAACAGCTGAGATTACATCGGCCACGCGACCTCCGTGTCCCAGTGGTGCCAACTCACTTTACTCAATTTCTGTGTTTACTCTCACACACCGCTCTGTATCGCGTCAGTGTACACGTCCGTCGGAGTAATCCCTGTTTTAAATTTCGAACTGTTTGTGTACACACGTAACGATTTTTTAGATTTATATATTTTTTTAGTGACAATAGTACTTTGATGAATATAAGAACCATGATTTTCGACTAGAGCCATGTTTAATATAGTGAAAAATGCCATACTGAAGTTAAGAAAAGAATATACCAATAGAAGTTTATTTATTTACTATAAAGAGAAGTTAATGAATTCGAACATAAACGTTGAAGTTTATTTTAAATAATAAATATCTGCTATCTAATCAATCTTACCCTTCTACCCCTACCCGAGTCAAACATCTTTTAAGCTATTAAAATATATACTTTGATTTGTTAGTTGTTTACTTTTGATAGTGGAGGATCTCAACAGTTTACGAAACCGTGTGAATGGATGAAACGGTTCATCTTCGTGTATCCCTAATCTGATTTTCATTAGATACTAAAAAATCTAAATTTAGCAATAAAATGTTCTGAACTAGTAAAATAAATCAAATCAAATGGTTATTGATGAGTAATGGTGTAGTAAATCAAACAATTTAGGTGAGCTCAAGTCTGTTGAGAAATTTGCATTGCTAAATACTTGAGGACGTAATTAATTATGTATAAGGGCACAAGCAGATAGGTCGAGAACCAAAAGTGACGTCTGTTATACGGTTTTGAATGAATCGCTTTTTATGAACAGAAATGTATGTGTAACGATGTTGGCGCTTCACTCGACGGGAAGATGATAACATTAGGCTTTAGGCCGCGTAATCACACACGTCACTGACCTCACACCAATACAATTATGTGGCATGCACAGCTCGCCTGGTCCATGCATGCTGGGCGACTGTTTGTAGTTTGGCGCTGGGTGGCGCTATTTATTTACTGTCGGCAACTTATGTGGAAAGGAAGGTTACGTATGTGTAGTGAAGGAATGGCTGGATGGGAGTTTTTATCTGCACCATTGACCCCAGTGGCGTATATAGAACATTCTATCGGAGGGGGGCTGACAGACTGGGTGGTTTAGGAGGTATAAAACACCCTCCAAGAGAGGGGTTCGGAGGGGACTGACACAATGGGTGGTTTAGGAGGTATAAAATACCCTCCAAGAGAGGGGTTCGGAGGGGACTGACACAATGGGTGGTTTAGGAGGTATATAAAATACCCTCCAAGAGAGGGGTTCGGAGGGGACTGACACAATGGGTGGTTTAGGAGGTATAAAATACCCTCCAAGAGAGGGGTTCGGAGGTGACTGACAGACTGGGTGGTTTAGGAGGTATAAAATACCCTCCAAGTGGGGGGTTCGGTAATCTTTCCCCCGAGAGTGGTTCAATTTTAAGACGTCACAAATTTGTAGTGGCTTAAAACAAACTACTGAGTGCAATCTTAATGTGTCTTAAATTTGGGGGTGGGGGCGTTTGTATCATCTGTCACTGGCAGCCACACACAGACGTCCTCGCCCTCTTCACATGAGTATTTAATAGTTAGACCAGTTGATTTTCGATCGTGCACAGAAAACACTCTCAAGCACTAACAGTCATCCTCTTCCAGGGAGTTCAGGCAGTGACATGCATTCGAATCTTACCAAGGGCCATACCGTGCGATGGATACTGTAACAGCTGTCTCTATTAGAGTCCCAGGAATGAAATTGTCGTTGACCCATCGGGAACGAGGCATTACAGTAAAAAAGGGAGAGGGCGACTTATCCCGTTAAAGAGTCTACTGTCTCAACCATCACCCATAAGCAGGGTTAAGCAATCTTAATTGTACTTTAATACTAAGCACTGAACTTTAATGAAGATTGGGAATGACAAATCCACGAAGTGTTAAAGCACCTTCATTATTTCAAACCAGCATTCGTTGTTCAATATATAACACACACGAGATTAAGTAGTATAAGTCTCTCGTGTGCATTGATTTGACACACAACACGTGATTGTCGTGAGTTTACTTGTGCGTGTCACAATGTTTTGGAGGGATTTATTTATTTCGACCTAGATTGTATCACGTGTTAGGTCATTTATCCACCTGAGGAACTTCGGATTGTAGTTCTCGAAACGAAGTGTTGCCGTCCGAAAACGTTTCTGTTACTTTCAGAACGTTATGAATCAATAATAATTGAGCAATTTGTTAGAATTTTATCCGGATCTTTTGCCGTATCATGCATGTGCCGCTCACACTGGTTTATAGCGAGCGGTTATCAGACAAATTGACCAATAGTGTCATTACTAATAATGGAATAAGGAAGTACTATTCTTTTGATTTCCTGTTCATATTCCTTATTGCCACCCACCACTTCCTCTTTTTAAACTTTCCATTAATGTACGTACTCTTTTTTATTCATGTACTAGTTTACGTTCGTTTAAACGACAAAACGGCGATAAAGAAAGTTATTATAGTTAATGGGGGGGATATTGAAATAAAGGAATTCTAAAGTTTTGTTCGGTGCAGACCTCCAGATCGAGTTTGTTCTTTCCCCATGAAAGTTGTGATTAAAAAGGGTGTGGAAGGATTCGTTACGTTCAAGGACGCATATATGCACCCACAAAGTACCCGACATCTAGACATAGGCTGTAGAGTCGTATTTAGGCACTATGAATACTGTCAGCACTTTCGTAGTTGACATTGTCGTTTTTCAAATTTTTGGTGTACAGCAACCGAAGGATATCACAAACTCACCTGATGGGCTGGAACACAAAATTGTAGATAGTGCACTGTTATTCGCGGTAGCTGTAGGTCGCGATTAACACTGGGTAGGAGGAGTGGCATTGTCAGCTATTTAACTATTAGGGCATTGTTGCTTGCTTATCTAGTGACAAAATATTGAGATTGGGGTAGGGACCGCGTCTTGTGGGGATCTCATGAGGAGTTGTTTTAGGAGAAGGGAAGGCAGCTCTGTTCTAGCTTTGATGGTATTAGTTACACAGCATATACATCGTTCGTACGGACGAGGTTTGTTGAGGTCCGGGGATTATGTCAGTTAGTTCTGACATAATCCAACGCTGAGCTGAGGTCCAACGCTAGAGCTGCGTCACTTAGATTTGATTGTTACAGTTCAAATATTTGCTAAATGAGCACTTCACAGATGGCAGTCTGAGCACTCACTTTTATCGTGCCGCAATTTATAGCTTTAAATGAGTTGTCTCTTGAGGGACAGCACCCCTCATGCCCAGGTTTGCAATACTAAGGGAGTTCTACTCACTCCAACAGGCATTCTCTGTTGTAGGCAAGTCGATCCATGGAACTACCCAAAAATGTCGACATTTGCGGACAGTGATGTGCTCTTAGACATCCATAGGATGGCCCAGATATAAGTGCCTCATCATCGGAACCAAAATGAAAGGTATACACCATGCAGAAATGAACCCTCATGGGAATATCTACAGTTGCTTATGAACCATTTCCTTACCGACATTTTTAGCGGGCATTCAGTACTTAGACCTCACTAAAATAGGGGGAAGATGTTCTCGCGTTCATTATACTGTGAAGCCGTCTCTATTTTCTGTGCTCTCTCAAAGCTTAAGAGGACACCCTTTTCTATACAAATTCTTTCCTGTGATTTAGTAATGTTTTCTTTTCAAGAGCATTTCAAGATTTCCGAAGATTTTCTTCTTCCATATATTTCTCTTGGCGTCGTGTCCTCTGCTATTTGAAGACTCCCCGGTCACCTTGTCAGGTGGTAGAGCCGGCCACGGCCGGTAGCGTTGATGTAGGTCGGACTGTGCCGGGTCGGACACGGACACTGGTACACCGCCGGGTCTGGTTGCGCAAGCGATGTTGGCCAACCGGAGAGCCGACTGTCGGCTGGAGAGCGCTAATTGGGCCTGGATGTGGGACGGCCCGGGCCGGGCGTCGACCCCGTGGCGGCCGCCTAGCCTGCCCTTGACTCTCCTCCCGGCTACCTGTTGTGTTGTGACGGAAGGACACGGAGGAAACGATTCCAGGATGAAAAGGAACCAAATTCTAGCTAAATTTCTCTAGCAGTGTCTGGTTACTATCACCTCTGGTAGGAACTTGAACCTGTAGTTTTTATTTCCGCATTCCTTTATCTTCTGCACTGTACGGCCTTGTAAATAGCCTATAAGAAGTAGGAAATAGCCTTTAAAAATCCTGTGAAAGGGTTATAACCATGTAGACATGATTAAACGATATCAGCCGTTTCTAGTTACTAAGACATACATTGTGTGTGTGTGTGTATATATTATATAAAATAGCAGACAATTATGCGGCAACTATTTTGTAAAAATAAAAAAAAACAACCACGGAAACTTTTATAATCTCAGCAGTGTATTATATTTTTGTATTGTTAAAACCGAATATACAAAGCTTTACCAAAACAAAGCATTATTAAATGTTGAACAATCCTTCGCGAAAAAAAAAAAAAAATATGGCGCACCGTAGACTTCGTCTAAGAGAATTCCATTCATCTGTGGTTTTTACGACATTTTGTAATTTTCCATGTCTACAATAACGATAGTTTCAAATACGACATCTTCTACGATTTTGACTTGTTTGTTTGTTATTTTTACGCATTGTGTCGGGATTTTGTATGGTTACTTATGGTGTTATGGTGTTTGAACTATTTGTAAATACACAATGGCTTGTGACCCGTATAAAAACACCTTAATTGACTGAAGCGGCCGTTTGTTTTTTGGAGGCGCTACTGAAGCTGCCGACAGGGTGGCACATTCCAGACCGTGCTGTCCGCACTACATAATGCATGACAATCAATGGCCGGTGGACGCTAGGCCTTCCCTTGGCCTCGTTCTCTGGTCCCAGGCCATACAAGCCCTGTCTGCGTCACAACTGCAATTTGAGTGACATACTTCCTATTCTGCGGACTGCACAGCTGGTAGACGTGCTGCGCGCGCATCGTGACGTCACCACGCCACGTATACGTATTTTTATGTGCTGTAGGCTCAACGGAAAAATTGTGAATTTTTTGTTTTGCTTAGAGTTTGATACATTGCGTTAGTGAGGGGGCACCTTATTTACTGACAACGGTGTAGATAAAGGTAACCACATTATACTACGAAGGACTGAGCCAAGAAGAGAAATATGGAAGTTACTACCTCAACCCTCTGTACCACTTACGAGGTTCACTAACCTATAATCAAAGGGGGGGGGGATATTGGAATAATTCAAATGAAAAATACCCTTATTAAAATTGGTATGGTACAGCATTCAAACAGAAGTTGCCGACCAGCTAATTTATACCTGACATTATCTTACATATCATCGCATGTCAGATTTTAATGTATCTTTTTGCTTAATTCATTATTAAAATTTATACTTACATTGGGTTAAAAAGGATTTTTGTCCGCCAGGGGGCAGTGGATAGGGGTACAGTACTGAACCACTGAACCGCCAACGACATGATGAGAAGAGGGCTGCACTCAAGGACAAGCTAATTGTTCATAGAATGAGCAGTTGATCGTCATCCGTGCTAGCTTTGGGGAGTGCATCAAAACTATATTTTGTCTCAGATTATATTTTTCTTAGCTTGACACACTCAAAATCGATCGTCAGACACCTACTTGATAGATCTATAATATATCCAACGATTGATATAGCCAACGATACAGAAGTGCCTAACGGTCTCTATTTCCAGACGTGAGTCTTTATCTGGTTGGTTAATGGTAATCTAACATTTATGTACATTTCTAATGGTTGATTAGACTGTGTCAAACTTAAACCTGTAAAACATGTATAGTTTTATATTTTAATCTTTTAGATGTCCTTCTTTTTTGATTCTCGCCAAATGTTTTTCACAAACCGGTTTACCATTTTGACGAAAAAATGTGTTTGTTTAAACAATCCTATTTGGCATCAGGTTCTCGCTTTAATTTAAAAGTATTTGTTTTTCATAAAATGAACGTCTGTTTAAACTAAAAAAATGCATCCTCACATGACATTGTTTACATTTTTCTGCTCTCAGATTGAACATTTTGGTATATCATTTACATTCATAAATGAATATCGTAGGCGTAACATCACGTTGTACTAAGATTTGATAATATTCAACAGTAGCAGCGCTGTGGACACCTGATAGCTTGTTGCCGCTGGGGTCCAGAGGCGCCGGGTGACAAGGTGCCAGAGAGGTGGCGCCGGCCGACATCTGCTTCTCACACGGGTCGTACATTATGTGGGCAGTGGGCCTACTACTCCACTTGTCCGCGGCCTTTCCGCTATATATAGCCCGTGTCGCAACCCTCGCCCCACGCCTCATTAGCGGCAAATACGGCCTATCAACTCGTCCGCTACGCGTCAACGTGTGGAATTACATTTTATTTGTTTCTACTCGTGCAGGTCTGATTAGACAAACAGGCAAAGTCTATACCTCTTCAAAGTCGTCATATGATAATATTGTTCAACATCCCGAGGCAAAGATCACTTTAAGAGACCATTTGAGTTGTCCAATGATGAGATACTTTTCCTCGGAAGTTGACTTCATCCTTTCCGTGATCGGTAAACACACCTTTATAGTGAGTGTTGGTAGTACTTGTAAAAACCGTGATTTATCATAAAACAATGTTGCGCCATTTATGGACCAGCGGTGTTCGTGGTCTGCCTTACAAATGGCTCTTGTCATAACTAAGTGGAGGAGAACACTTTGTGGAGATCGCGAATTCCCTGAAAGGCGAAGGTAAAATGGTATATGGAATTCCCCAGGGATCAATTCTAGGACCAATTCTTTTTTTTCGTCTGTGCATCAGATTAAAAACGAAACCACATCCTGTAATAAAAGCCTTTGCAGATCTCACTTCCGTTGAACGTAAAAAAATTATATTCCGAATACAGGGTGATTCATGAAGTTCTCCCCCCACTTCTACAGCACATTGTACTAGTAAAAATAATGAAAAAATGTTATATAAACATAGGTCCGAAAACGCTTCGTTAGCGAGTTACAGCTAGCGAAAGATTTCGCCTGAATTCCTGGGTAAAGCGTAAAATAAAGCCATACTGAACTTTTGGAAAAGGTTAATTAAGTAAGAAATATCGTGGATTCTTATGTATTTTTACCTGATAAAGCTAATAAAATAGGTTTCAGAACCGTACCTGTAGTAGTTTTTGAGGGATTCAGGGTTAAATGCAAAAAATTGGGCACGAAAACAATGTTTTTTTAAGTTTGATGTACAATAACTTTGTTAAATTGGTAATAAATACATAAAATCAACAAACATTAAATTGTAGAGAATTTAATTCTGAGAAAATTGATATAATCAAAGCCTAAAATAAAACAGAAATAAGTACCAAAAAATCGATTTTATTCAGTATAATACATTACTAGTTTTAAGCAAAATTAATCAGGTTGGGGCCAACCGTACGCACCTTTTTATAATAGATGTTCGAAAATGAGGCCATCATTATCAATACATTTTGCAGCACATTTGTGTATTGCTTTTGTTGCGTTTCTTAATTTTTCAGGACTTCCCTGTATCTGCACAGCCGAAATCCATAATACGGGCAATTAATTCATCACGAGAATTCACTTTTGTCTTGTATACAATGTCTTTCATCCATCCCCAGATGCAATAATCCAATGGAGATAGATCTGGTGATCTTGGTGGCCAAGGGTGAGGCCCTCCACGACCAATCCAGTGTCCAAGAAATTGATGATTTAAGTAAGCAGAAACGGCACGTGAAAAAGTGGGGAGGTGCTCCGTCATGCTGGAAGTACAAATTTTGTCTGAGATGTAAATTAACATTCTCTAACAGCTGCGGCAACTCTTCTTGAAGGAAATGCAAATAGAAACTCAGCATTTAGGCGTCCAGGTAATATGAAAGGTCCAATCAGCCGATTGTGCAAAAGGCCACACCAGACATTGACGCTAAATCGGTGTTGAAAGTTCTGTTCCACTACCTCATGTGGATTTTCGTCTGCCCATGAGTGTTCATTGTGCAAGTTATTGACCACCATCCCGAGTGAATTGTGCCTCATCCCGTAAACAAAATACGCTTGTAGAGTTTTATTTATTAATATTCAAAAAGTTGCAAAACTCCAAGCGAAGCGGACCATCCCCTAGCTGTAGATGTTGAACCTTTTGTTTATGAAACGGATAAAATTTGTTTCGATTAAGTGACCTCCACACCGTTGACTGCGAAACTCCTGTCCGCCTAGAAATACGTCGTGTACTTACACCTGGACTGCGATGAACAGCATTAATAACAATATCATCATCAAGTTGGACAGCTCGTTCATAATTGGTTCTAGTACTTGGTAGTGATCCTGTTTCCCGAAGAGTACGAAAAGTTCCTGAAAATTGTTTTGGTATCTGGAATCCTCCTATTAGGGTAACGTAGATCATATTCTTTTACAGCAGCTCTAGCATTACCATTACAGTAACCCAAAATAAAAACCATATCAGCGTATTCCTCTGATGTAAATAAGTAAGGCATTTTTTCGCTGAATAAACAATCGAATTATAACTCACAGAAAAATTGCATTTAATAACACGATTCACAGAACCCGATCTCCTGCTGTAGCTTGCAAAACACCACTAATACACAGTTCTAAACGTAACAGTACAGAATACCATTGTTGATCAGCTGTTATTCGTGCGTTATCCAACTTAGAAATTAATTAAACAAAAAACTGCATTTTCGATGATTAGTAAACAATAATAGGGAAAATGTTTGCTTCATTTATTTTCGAACATTTGATGTAAATTTTTTATTTAAAAAAAAATACAACGTAATAAAAACGTGATATTTTTATTTACAAACAAATTTATTTAACAGTTAATCTTGTTTTCCTCAATTTATCTCATCATTAAGGAACAAACATTTTGTTTTTGTTTTATTTTAACTAAATACCGTACGGTATTTCTTTACAGCTAGTAATGTATTTTACTGAATAAAATCGATTTTTTTGGTACTTATTTCTGTTTTATTTTAGACTTTGATTATATCAATTTTCTCAGAATTAAATTCTCTACAATTAATGTTTGTTGATTTTATGTATTTATTACCAATTTAACAAAGTTATTGTACATCAAACTTAAAAAAACATTGTTTCGTTGGCCCAATTTTTTTGCATTTAACCCTGAATCCCTCAAAAACTACTACAGGTACAGTTTCTGAAACCTATTTTATTAGCTTTATCAGGTAAAAATACATAAGAATCCACGATATTTTCTTACTTAATTAACCTTTCCAAAAGTTCAGTATGGCTTTATTTTACGCTTTACCCAGGGAATTCAGGCGAAATCTTTCGCTAGCTGTAACTCGCTAACGAAGCGTTTTCGGACCTATGTTTATATAACATTTTTTCATTATTTTTACTAGTACAATGTGCTGTAGAAGTGGGGGGGGAGAACTTCATGAATCACCCTGTATATACATTTTGTTCAAAAAACCAGCGTGATCAACTTTTGTATTCGGCAATATGAAAGCCGACCCGATTGTGATGGTGGATGAATCCATAACATTTCTTGGAATGTGCCTCGGTCGAGGCTGATATGGAACGATCACATCAATAGTGCCCTATGCAGCTCCAAGGTTGCCTCATCAACGTCTTACGCAATTTAGCAAAACATTATCTTGTGGTCTGAGATTGTGGAATGGATGTTCTGGGTATAAATGTAATGGAGTGTTTAGAATGCAAAATAAAGCTGTCAGAATTATTTCCAAATCAAATAAGGAACTACTACTGAATGGCTCAGCACAGTTCTACTGCTTTTGAATACTTACCGTCTCAAGTTGGTGTAAGACTAATCTATTACTTCCCTGAAGAGATTAGATGTCAATGACCCCCAAACAACTTAAATCTGGTCTAAAACACTCCCTGGTGTCACTGACATCTTACTCTGTTAACGAGGGCCTCTGGGATAGTCTTCCTTAACAATGAAAAAAATTCTTTCTGGCTCCTTTTCTGATATCCAAAGAAAGTTGACAACAGGGTAGGAACCGACGTGTATGTGACAACATATAATCTTAACTTGATAGTTATTTATTCTCTTTTGAAATTGTATCTCATTAGTGTTATGTCTTTTATCTTTGAATGACGCTTGAAGTACAATTACTTCCTGCAATAAAGATTACTATTATTACGTACTGCATACAACTTATATAGTCCATAGCTTTCGTGCAAGGACAGGTCTTCTAAAGTAAGTTAACATCCTGTATACGAGTACTACAGCTGTACTCACCATCATATATAGAGCCTAATGGGTCCTAGATTATATATTTACGTAGGATCAAATTATGTTGTTAATTATACCTGGATTATTTAAAGATTAAAAGTCCTCTAAATTAGAGTGAGGATTTTTTTAATTCGATATGACTTTTATATAATACATTATTCAGTGTATGAGAGATTGTTGATATGTCAAATTTGAACCATAATGAGATGTACGGACAGTATTTATATGCACCATGTCACACTAACTATGTTCACTTGTTTCAGAAGAGGTGGGCCCTTATCGCGCTGTGGAAATCAGCCCCCCATTCGCCCACCTGCCTCAGAAAGGTACAAGTCCACTTTCAATATTATGTATTATGTAATATATTTTACAATATCGTAACTTGGGATGTAACTAAATTTAAGGCAGTTAGTTAAACAATGGAAAAAGGATTCTAGTTACGTTAAAGTCTCCATAACAAAATGTAATTTTTACAAAATTACGTTTCCAGTTCTTTGATCTTTTTCTCTTTCGAGTACTTAAAAAAATATAAATATTTAGTAAAAACCGTGTGTAACTCTACCTGTATTGTCCGTTTCACAACATTACACATCAAATCACATTCATGAAGTTAAATCTCACTATTTGTGATGGGCATCATTTGTTTATAAATAACTTTCATAACCAATTGTAAATTACGGTTCAATCCGGGATCGTTAATCTATTCACAAGCGTAAAGAATGTCTATAATACGGTGATGGGTTTATAGTTATATAAGCCCTGTTGAGCTCCAAGGAAGAGATTTCTCTATAATATTGTAGTAAGTTTTAGAGTTTTGTAGCACTGTATAGTGTACTATATGTAATGCAGTGTGGATCTTAAGGTTTTAGTCGGTGTATAGTGTTAGTGGCTATAATTTTAGTACAAATAAAGTATAATTTAAGCTGTACGTGATAGGTATTGTGCTGTGTACTAGAAATACGTTCAAGGTTGTTTATTTACAAATGAAAGCTATTTATCAATTACTGTCTTTTTTTACCAAGTTAATTAATATAATTATGGCAACTAGTTGTGTAAAATGCATTTTTTTTACTCTTCCGGAGAAAATACATTATCTGTTACTATACACAAGTTGATTATTAAAAATAGTGGGCCTGGTGACACTGTGCTGGTCACGTGTACACGTGCAGACACAATTTATTGTAATACACAAGTATAATGGATTAGAAATAAAGTCATGTAAAAATGAATACACGACTGATGTGGAGGCCGGGCGACACGGCACTGTGCTGGTCACGTGTACACATGCAAACGCAATTTATTGTAATACACAAGTATAATAGATTAGAAATAAAGTTATGTAAAAATGAATACACGACTGATGGGGGGCCGAGCGACACGACACTGCGCTGGTCACGTGTACACATGCAAACACAATTTATTGTAATACACAAGTATAATAGATTAGAAATAAAGTTATGTAAAAATGTACACACGAGAGCGGTGGAGGCCGGGCAACATGGCACTGTGCTGGTCACGTGTACACATGCAGACACAATTTATTGTAATACACAAGTATAATAGATTAGAAATAAAGTTATGTAAAAATGTACACACGAGAGCGGTGGAGGCCGGGCAACATGGCACTGTGCTGGTCACGTGTACACATGCAGACACAATTTATTGTAATACACAAGTATACTAGATTAGAAATAAAGTTATGTAAAAATGAACAACGAGTGGTGGGGGGGGGGCGACACGGCACTGCGCTGGTCACGTGTACACATGCAGACACAATTTATTGTAATACACAAGTATAATAGATTAGAAATAAAGTTATGTAAAAATGTACACACGAGAGCGGTGGAGGCCGGGCAACATGGCACTGTGCTGGTCACGTGTACACATGCAGACACAATTTATTGTAATACACAAGTATAATAGATTAGAAATAAAGTTATGTAAAAATGTACACACGAGAGCGGTGGAGGCCGGGCAACATGGCACTGTGCTGGTCACGTGTACACATGCAGACACAATTTATTGTAATACACAAGTATAATAGATTAGAAATAAAGTTATGTAAAAATGTACACACGAGAGCGGTGGAGGCCGGGCAACATGGCACTGTGCTGGTCACGTGTACACATGCAGACACAATTTATTGTAATACACAAGTATAATAGATTAGAAATAAAGTTATGTAAAAATGAACACGAGCGGTGAGGGTGGGGGGGGGGGGGCGACACGACACTGCACTGGTCACGTGTACACATGCAGACAATCATGTCGATGACAATGCTGCAGAAATAGAACTCTCATCAAACACTCTTTGTCCACTCTTCACAACCGGGCTGACGTGGTGCATGTTCACAAGCGGGTTTATAAACACACACACACACAAACACGTCAATATTGTGTACTGCTTTATCAATGTGAAATGTTATGTTTGGTAATTACAGCTTCTTTTGAGATAAAACATGTTTATTACAATTAATGAGAATGGATTAGAGTTTAATATAACCCAATTGTTTACATTGATTACTTGGTACTACCAGTTGTCTACATAGTGACTTCCATAGCATTCAAAATTCCTTAAGCAATTATACTAAATTATAGCTATATATTAAACTTGTGTGAATGTTCACAGAAGAATTAAACTCTAATTGGTATATGTACAAGTAACGACTTCTAAACGATGTATATGCCAATTTTTTATCATTGATGTGAGCTAGCATCATAGGTAATTCTTGCTTGAATTGTAGCGTTGAAGTTTTATTATGAAATATAAGTATTAAATATAATTTTTTACTCACTTTGTGCTTACATAAAGGTTATTATTTTAAAGGCTAAGTGTTCCTCACACAAGAAACCATAATTTATAAACGCAAAGAGGTGAGCACCCCAATTACTCCTCTCTCTCTCTCTCTCCCTCTCTCTCTCTCCAGAGATACTTATATCGTTTAACTTCTGAAATAAAAGGCTATATACGGTAGCATTGTTGCCAAAGAAAAGACACTCCGTATAGTCTATTACATTGCCACTTGCACAGATTGTTTACATATAGCTGAGCAGTTCAATCAGATCCTTCCTGAGATAATTGAGCGTGTTGGCACCACGGCAAACTGACATGCACTCACATGTCTGCCGTCTCTGAGGTTAATGAGTGCGCGCATGCTTTCACTCCTTACATAAAGCGCGATCGGGTTACTGGAACATTGCTTACTACACACGTCACTTCCGTCTTGACGTTCTGCTGCAGGATGTGACAAATCGTGTGTGGCCTTGTGAGAGAAATTCATTATAATCCGGGAGATGGTGACAATGTTAATACTGCATTACAGAAGGGAAGCAGTGCCATCTTTAAACAGAGCAATAAGAAAGGGACAATTGTACCAGATTTGCGGTTTTTTCCCACATTACAATAATTCCTTAAAGTTAAAATATCAATAAAAGTAGCGGCATTAACGTGGTACAGGGGTGTATTAAGGGGGGCGAACGGGGGGTCACCCAACCTGGAGAGCCGGAGGAGCCGAAAATCTTGTTGTAGAACTGGGAAAATCTGAAAACCTATTTCTATGTCCTTTTAAGTAACAATAATTTAACTAGCACATTTTCTAAAATCACAGTTTATTTCTTTTCAAAATCTCTGTATTGGTTTTCAAACTGTAAAATTTTCTAGCGGAGAGGACCTTCTGATTACTTACTCGATTTAAGGGGTATTTCACCTATCCCCGATCCCTCGGATGCTGTCTCTCCCCCCCCCCCCCCCAATGACGTCTTAATCCGCCCTGACGTTGTATTTTAGGGACTTGTGCAAAAATAGCAAGACTGAACTAATAAAGCAAATGAAACTGTTGTTTGAATTAACGACACAACAAAAAAATTGAAAATTGAATTGAATTGTGGAATTGTTGTTATTCTATTCAACAATTTCAACCACATTATTCCAAACGCCTTTTTTGTACAAGATATTTAACAAAGACGAGATTGAATTCCCTCTTTCTAATAACAACATATGATGGGATGAAGGCATTTCCCTAGCCACATCCTGCATATCTTATCGATATTTGTCTTCAATATAAAATTTCTACAAAGAGGATGTTAAGGAAGTGCCTGGAGGAGATTCCTTTGCATCGTGACTGTGTGGTGGAGATCCTTTACGCTAACGGTCAATAAGTCACTAGTCAGAGTGGCCGTGATTGCTTCAGTGCTTTGTTTATTCATAACTGATACAAGGTAGGAGTACGCTACATTATTTCTTTAGGCTACATATATTACTATGTCAAATCGTATTAAAATATCGTATGATCATCCTGAGTTTTGTTGACACATTTTATTGCTGTACCTTTTCGTTGCCATCGTGGTTACCCATAAGAGCAGTACAGTATACAAATATTCGGGAACGCTTAGCCAAATCCCACGGCAAAGCACAATCATCGACATCTATGGTGCTTTTACAGAACGAAATAGGTCCATAGGTCAGTTTTTAAAAATACCGTGCAGAAATAAAATTTCGCAGTCCCTTCGCTAACGCTCAGCCAATAAGAATGGAATTTACCAAAATAAGAGATGTTAGTCAATGAAACGTTTGGTTGTTGTTTTTCTGATAAACAGATCTAACAACACACCCACAGTAGATTTCTAAAAGCGGCAGAAGGGTAAATCTACTCTCTCCCTTTCACCACTTTTTAAAAAGATTTAATAAATTACTGTTGATTCATTTGTAGCCAATCAAAACTAGGAATTATCAAAATTGCATTAATAGTTATATTATGTGAATGGGGTTTCTGTAAATGACATGCAGATTTAAATATTTGTATTAATTGTATTAAATACAATTTCGTTGAAAGTTTACTAATTAATTAGTATACTGAATAGAGTCTTTTTGGCCGTAAATTGACATTGTCATTGCCAGAATTAAGTTATGGTGTCAAATAAATATTAATTATTTATTATAAGAACGCGTATTTTGATCTCGTTAGGTTTCCAGTAGTTAATTTTACAATTAAAAAATAGTATTTCTCGTACGTGTAAATATTCACATTCAGCGTTGGAAACCCGTAGTGTAGCGACATAACATACACTGTAATGAGGGGTATTTTATAGCAACAGAATATGTGACTGAGATCATTGACACGTAGGTATGATTCACTCGCGTGTCGTCAGTCTCACTCTGTCATTGTAACTGAGAACTTGTGCGTAATGTCGCTTGTATTCAATCATTATGTAATCAAGTATAAAATCGCGGTACGTTAAAATATCCGTATCGCCCAACAAAGCAAAATTTTAAGGGAAAATGTATACTTTGTATGGGTTATATTATTGTTTTTGTCCATGTTTTGCAAATTTGACATATATTCAAAGTACTGCATATCTATCTTGTTCGAAAAACAAGGGAAAAGTGTTCTGTATGTATATGGACAGACCGGCTATTTTTATCTCATATTTAGCTTCTGAGGAACAGGTTGCATGGCTGTTTGCAATAATTTGTAAAAATGACAGCCAATCGTCTAAGCTAAATAATTATGGACACCAAAGTAAACCATAAAAAGTTCTGTTATGACATGTGCTCTCATAACATAATGTTTTGCTGTTTGTATTGCGCAAAGTTTGTGTAGCGTGCACGGTATGCGTGTATATTAAGCAACAGTTAATTGAATCATAAAAAAGTATTAAACATACGAGAACATTTACACTGACCAACATTGACTGAGGGCGACGAAATTGCTTTGCATTTATGTATACACAGATACCCTCCTTAAATGATTACAGGTTGCTCCAAAAACGGCATTGTGACGTTGAAAATTAATTTTACCACTTGTAAAATGCTTGCCATTCCAAAATACTTTTTTTTTGGAAAGAGAACGTCCGATGATGGTACGTCATGGATTCGGCAGAATTTCAAAGCAGCAGAAATATTTTTTTCTTTCGTATGAGTTAATTGTCATGCTAGATTTAGGAAGCATTCAATGTCTTTTGTTTTTGAACGCCTTCCATTGTGCAATTTATGCAACAATGGAACATAGTGTGCTTCATCAGTCATTGTACCATTTGCACGAAAACCCACCAAGACCACTCGGACCATATTCGTGAACCCTGATTAAATTCTGTGTTAATAGTATGTTTAAAACGTCCTTTTTGTGTTCTCATGGAATACCCTCTATAAAGGCTGGGAGCATTCAATTCTCATTCTTCCTTCTTTAAAGGTGTGATCTGGCGGAAAACCAAGCGAGCTAATAGCTTATTCATATTATGCAGATGATTTTGGATGATTTTTGCTCAGACCTTACGCTTAATTTTGTCTGTGTAAAACTATCATTGGTTTAAAGTCCATTTACGCACAGAAGAACTTGGTCTGTGAGAGGATTGTATAAAAAATAATAACGAAGAGAGTCGATACCAGTACAAGGTTGATGTTACCGATAAACATTGCAAAAACCACAGACAGAATTTGGACCTGCGCAATCTCTAACAATGCGCTATTATTTGACAGTGGATCATTGAAAATATAATAGAACAGTGATTCGAATATTTACCATCGTTGTATGATTAAGCTAAGTGACGGGACAGAGATACAGGAATTTTGCAAAATTGTTGTAACCTCTTTATTTATTAGCCCGTTGATTGATACTGAAGTGTGAATAATTATAACTTTTTTATCATTTAAACTGACCAGATAGTTAACGTTGTAATTTCTTGGTTTCATCATAACATGGATAAACTTCATTATAAATCTGTTTGGAACACTTCCTTTGTAGAGCCTTTCAATAGATACATCTGTTTATTGCTCTGTTGACGCAATGGATCCCACGATCACCACTTCCCACAACTGCATCTATAGAAAAGTAAATCTTTAGAGCTTGTATAGTTTTAGCATTCTGTGTCTTATATAGCATTCTGTGTTTATAAATATATATATATATATATATATATATATATATATATATATATATATATATATTTCTCCTGGCCCAATTATATATATATATATATAATGTACGTATGCCTACCCAGTAAAACACACTAGCAAAAGATTTACTCTAAATATTTACAGCGCTATTTCTACTCTCCAACACAGAACCGCTTCGGCTTAGTTTTGTAAAACACATACATTGACATATTTGGTCAAAAAAATAAAATTTCTAACATAACAATTTCAGTTAGATTTCGCAGTTTGTGCTGCACACTAATTTATAATTACAACCGGTAAGTGCAGAAAAATTGAATTACATTGTGATTAAATTTTGTGTTACCTACTGTTGTATTTTTAGATAACATGAGTAAGTAACAACTGAAAGTAACAGGCGTGTTCAGACACGTTTTGTCGTTGTAAATACTTGCGGAATGCAGAGCGGTGGTACACGTGTTGGTGGCAGCTTTAAGACTTCTATTGATTATCAGTCAGCGAAGCTGGTTTCCGAGAACTGAGGTGGTTCCCTGAATCTCTGGCCGCAAACCCACACAGTTCATGTGACCTGATATCATCACGTAATTCTTCCAAGGGATCGTCGTGACTCCACAATTTGCTAAACACTTTGTATTGTAACCAGACATGAGTTGGTAAAACTCTAAAGCTTTTGATATATTTATTTGTGGTATTCAATGTATTTTTTATAGAATGGGGGTAAAAAACAATTCATTCATAGGCTAGTTAATTGAAAATGCACAAGATTCGCGTATTGCTATAAATTAGGAATGGAAATTTTTTTAATGATGTTTATTCCATTCTGGCAAAAATGTACAGTTTAGCTGGAAAAATTCTGTAAGAAATAAAGTAGCTAGGAGAGCTGAGGAAAGAACTGGTGTTGGAAAATATAATAAACGATCAGAGGTGATTGGTTATTCCAAAATATTGCTATAAGTTTACGATATGAGCATAGAGATAAATGATTAATGATAAAAAATTCTTCCTAGTGGAAGAAAACTATGTTCTTGGACCGCGTATAGTCAGAGAAGACTGAGGTGTAACGGGAGTTTCTCAGGGTTCGGTGCTAAACCTTTTCTATTTATAATCTTGTAAACAATTTGACAGCGTGTGATCAAAGGAGATTTAGTTGGAGTGGTGAGTTCCTTGTTTGGGTCTCAGATCTTTTTCTAATTATTTACAATCTATTTAAACAATTTTTATTTTTCAGTATAACCTAAACATTGTGTCTATATTGGTAACACTGCACTCTTTATTGCTGCGTATAGTTCAATTTCTTTAATATAGCTTTCTGTCAATTAAAGTAAATTAGAATCTTGGTGCTTCTGGAAGAATGAATGGGTTTCTGGTAATATACAGAAACATATTTATGTTTCGTTGTACCACAGAGAAACGAACCGTCTTCTTAGTCATTGTCAGTGGTTATATCGACTAATAATGTACATTCCATAAATAACATTTTTAATGTTCTTGGATAACCATTTGATTTGGGTACCGCAGTAGACTACATCATATCATGAAAATTGGCCAAATGAATGTTTTCTTAAGTTTTATTTTTTATATTTTTTTTTTGTAAATTGATATTTTCCCACTTTCAGCTAGTTATTTTGTGTGGTCTAAATTGTTCAGAAGTTCCAGTAAAATCCAAATATAAACTCATTTCACAAGAACTTACCAAGTTATAATTTATTGGAATAAAGTTAAATTATTTCTTAATGGAGTGGATTTTTTTACCTCATCTTTGGTATTGTAACGGGGCCATTCGTTGTGTCTCTTGTGACCTCCGCGTGTGAAACTCTCTAGTGTAGCGAGTAGAGAATGAGTGGAACACCCAATGTTGGGAGAATCTATTCGACCTGTTTCCGTGAATTAAATACCACCAGAAATATTACAATACCACTTATTTTGGGACCTAAGAATAAGAATAAGAATAAGAATAAGAATAAATTTATTTAAGAATAAGAATACATTTATTTTCTCAGGGATAACATAAATACATACAGTAGTTACAGAGCGTGAAAAAAAAAACAAAACAAAACAAAAACTCTCCCAGGTCTGACCTTAATGAAGAAAAAAAAATATCAAATTATACAAACTAAAAAAAAAAACCTTTGTCCAAATTGTTTAGTCTTAACTACTATGTACATTACAGCAACTACAATATGAATGTTAATTAAAGTATACATCAGATAAAAGCTAACAAAATACACAACTAGAGGAAAGAAAAACTAATAACATTTTTAATATGTACATATAAAACAATATTTTAAATCCTGAGAAAAATTTAGGGCCTCCAAGGCAAGCCTGTTTAGAGGACACCGTGTAATTATATTATTAAAAACTAAAAAAAAATAAAAAGTTCAGACAGTTAAATTTAAAAAGAAAAAAAAAAGTCCCCTATAAGCTATTTTATTGAAATTTTGTAATCATGTATAAGATAATACATGCTACTGGAATCTATTTTTTTGTTTTTTTTTTGGTTTTTTTTGTGGACCATGCTTGGAAAATTAATGAAAATTTAATTCATTTATTCCTGAACCTCAATTAAAACCTCAATGTCGCAGAAAGAAAACAACCATTGTTTTAATGTCTTCAAAAAACAGAATTTTGACTTTTTAAATTTTATTTCATTAGGAATTTTGTTAAATATTCTTGGGGCTAAAAAAAGTAAGTTTTTAGTAAAAAATGTTTTTTGTGGTTTAGGTGTTCTAAAGTTATTTGCATTGCGAAGTTTAAACCTATACTCATTAATGTCAACATCCGGTAGGTTTCCACTCTTATCGTAGAACAACTTTAAAGTTTTGTACACAAACATAAATCTTAGAGGTAAAATATTAAGGGTGACAAATAGAGGGAATGAGGTTTCAGTTTTAGGTTTGTTTTACTATAATTCTAATAAAATGTTTTTGAAGTTTAAAAAATAGGCTGTAGCTTTGTCTTGTAAGTGCCTCCCCCAACACGAAATACCATAGTCTAAACCGACTGTTTACCAATGAAAAATAAAAAAGACGTAATATCTCTTTGTCACAAAAATTCCTCAGAAAATAAAAAAACTCGTAAATAATTTTTTTAATTTAGATTTCAATACTAATATGTGGTTATTCCAGTTTAATTCTCTGTCTAACACTACGCCTAGATATTTAACTTCACTTGCTTCTGCAACCGGTTTACAAGATAAATTGCAAATAGAATTATTGCAAAGACAATTAAAACATTATAAATAATTGCACCGGCGTCAAAAGGCACTTGACCTCTTAAACTAAAATTAAATATAACTTGTCTTCTCAGGGCTAAGAACCATTCTGTTTTTACAAAACCACCACTTTAGCGCTTTGAGATCAACATTCATAGCAAGCTCTATATCACCCCAGCTGGAGCTGGAATAACACAAAGCAGTGTCGTCAGCAAAACAAGTTATACTACCCTGAAGACTAGCATTACAAAGATCATTGATGTAAATTAAGAAAAGAGTAGGGCCTAAAACTGATCCTTGAGGTACACCACACTTAATTTCACCCATTGCACTGAAAACTCCATTAATTTTTACACACTGTCTTCTAGATTTTAAATAATCTTGAAACCAATTTAAAACAACTCCCCTTATCCCACAGTCAAAAATTTTTCCCAATAATATTCCGTGATCAAACAGTGTCAAAGGCTTTTTTTATGTCCAAAAACAGCCCACTAACATGTTTGTTTTGGTCAAGTCCCTCAGATATCAATCCAATGAAATTTAAAAGTGTAGTTTCGGTGCTCACGCCCTCTACTGAACCCATACTGATTGCGACTAAAAAAACTCCGTCAAAGTGAGGAAATTAATCAATTTTCGCTTCATAATTTTCTCTAAGACCTTAGATATGGTAGAAACCAAAGAGATAGGGCGGAAGTTGCTACAAATTGTTGAGGGGCCTTTCTTGTGAATCGGAATAACAACTGCTGACTTCAAATTTTGACCTACCAATTCATGTACTGGTAAAGGCGAGTTTCTCTATTAATATTGGTGGGTTGAATGTTCTCTGTTGAGTTGTTCCATCTTCTGGCATTGCAGTGGGATGCCAGTGTGGGATATTAACCTGCTGATGGAAGCTAGTCACAACTCCGTCCTAGAGTTGATGGGACTACGGTGTGCTGGAATCTATAGTAGATATGCCCTTTGGTGATCAGTACTGTGCTGTTGCAGAGATGACGAGGGAGTCCCCGGCGAGCAGTCCAGCGCTCAGTCGCCGTAACGAACTCAACAACCTCACCAACGGCCACGAGTTCCAACACCAGATACTGCAGGTCTGTACCTATTGTAACCTTGTATTGTACAGTATTACCTTCCTCAGTCAACACACACTTAGTCCAGCGCTCAGTCGCCGTAACGAACTTAACAACCTCACCAACGGCCACGAGTTCCAACACCAGATACTGCAGGTCTGTACCTATTGTAACCTTGTATTGTACAGTATTATTACCTTCCTCAGTCAACACACACAGTCCAGCGCTCAGTCGCCGTAACGAACTTAACAACCTCACCAACGGCCACGAGTTCCAACACCAGATACTGCAGGTCTGTACCTATTGTAACCTTGTATTGTACAGTATTACCTTCCTCAGTCAACACACACACTTAGTCCAGCGCTCAGTCGCCGTAACGAACTTAACAACCTCACCAACGGCCACGAGTTCCAACACCAGATACTGCAGGTCTGTACCTATTGTAACCTTGTATTGTACAGTATTACCTTCCTCAGTCAACACACACTTAGTCCAGCGCTCAGTCGCCGTAACGAACTTAACAACCTCACCAACGGCCACGAGTTCCAACACCAGATACTGCAGGTCTGTACCTATTGTAACCTTGTATTGTACAGTATTATTACCTTCCTCAGTCAACACACACAGTCCAGCGCTCAGTCGCCGTAACGAACTCAACAACCTCACCAACGGCCACGAGTTCCAACACCAGATACTGCAGGTCTGTACCTATTGTAACCTTGTATTGTACAGTATTATTACCTTCCTCAGTCAACACACACAGTCCAGCGCTCAGTCGCCGTAACGAACTTAACATCCTCACCAACGGCCACGATTTGCAATACCAGATACTGCAAGTCTGTGCCTATTGTAACCTTGTATTGCACCATAATATTACCTTCCTTATTTAATACACACTTAGTTGGTGCTCTAGCTGATATTTCATTTAATTATTAGGAGGATATGTTGGGATAGCAAGTGTTCACATATGTTAGGTTATTTATTATGATTAGTAGATTGTTTATAATAATTATCATTCTTAATTTAATACGAGTTTACGTTGTTTTACGTATACGTTAATATAAAATTGGCGCATCAGTCTTAAGTCATAGTGGATTCGAATAGTTTTATAAATTTGGAGAAATGACGAACATACACATTTTTTTGATGATATTGTTTAGAAAGGCTGATATACGATTTGTATATTGTTAGAGTGTTTTATTCAATAAAGTAGTAGTACAAATTAACATCATATAATAATAATTAAATGTAATTTTGCCGTTTAAATTTAGAATAAAGCACTGTTACTAACAAGTGTAATTAAAATGTTCAATAAATGATATATATATTTTGTTAATTGTTTCGCCTTAATTAATGTTATTAGTTATATGAAAATATTTGTCATCAATCAGTGCTCAAAATAACAACACATTCGAGATAATGTTGTCGTTAACGTTTGAGAGACTGGTTCGTGGAAAGAATTGTGTTGTTTTGCTTTACCCACTTAACTGTTTTTTTCAAGATAACTCATTAGCTGTTTGGAAGTGGTTTTCCGTGCGCTGTTATTATTGTGAAAAACCTTTGATCTGTTGGCCACTCTTTGGTGCAAAGTCTCTCTTCGCGGTTTGAAATCACAAAGAGTTAATGTTGTGAAATTAAATTCTTTAATGATTGAGGCCGTCATCTGGAGTGTACGAATTAGCAATTCTCTCTTGATAAGTTACGGCGTCAACATTCTCCCGTATGTCCCTCGCCTCCCACCTTGCTCACCTTGTAGTAATGTATCGGGTTATTGTTTAGTGACAAGTTAATACCTTAATCTTATCTGTGTAGTGTGCGTTTGTTTCGCTTGTGATCGGATTATGTCTATTTTTACTCGGTTGATCCCTTCAGTAAAACTTCAGAACTCGGGATTAAATTCAAAATACCAATTTGTCTTTTACAGTTCCAACTGTAGTTGTGACGAAAAGAGTTCGTGCACTGTTATGATGCACACTTGACCTTGGAGTGTGTTTGTTTACGCGTCTAAATATACGCGAAATTTTACTCTGTCACATCATACAAGTAGTTTTTGAAGGCTGTATTAATTAATTCACAACACAAAATAAATACAACACGCGTTTTTATCGCTTTAATTTTCTTATTTTACAAGGCATTTCCAGCGGAAGTTTGGACGTAGTAAAATGACATTGAGATTTCCCCTATAAGAACAATGCCAATCTTCGTGCAGTTTTTCGCCCTTAGTTTTTTGGTCATGTTAATAATATAATGAATTCAAATGCTTTTTAGGTATTTGTGTATGGGTTATTCAGAAACAAATCTCAAATTTTGTCGTGCTTTCTTGTATAAAAACATACACTTTACAAAAAATATATAAAGAGTTTGGATGCCGATCTTATGAATACAATTAAATCGCTAGATGTGTTGCTAAGCGCTAATCTCGGGATATGGTTGGGCCAATTTGGCTAATTATTTTTTTATTGAATTTATTAATTGAAGTCCGAGGAAGGTTTCCATGGAGAGAAAAACTCTAAAAGTTTGTCGCAATATCTTAGAATTTGGAAAAGTAATAATGATAAGAAACACGATCCAAAAGCGTCAATCCAAAATTCCGGCTATTAACACTTTTAGCTGTTACGTATTTACACTTTCAGCTGAATTTTCCTAAGAGGCAGAAACATTTGTTCTGAAATAATTTTAGAAAGTAATAAATAAATATACAGTGTTTGATCATTAGTTAAATGTACATGTCAAAGAGGAAATTACTATCTAACTTCTCCACAGATTGCACCAGTGACGAAATTAAAGCATTTCATGCATTTATCATATTAGAAATAAAATGTAAACGCTGGCACCAGTGACGGAGTTACTATTTAAACGCTGTTATTAACACCACCTTAATGAATAAAGCTGTTAATTATGTGTTTAAAATGAGACACCTCCACGATTTTACGATTAAACATTAAGGACGTAAAACTGCATGACGGTTTAACATTGTTCTTATGTGGAAACTCAAGGTTTCCCCCTAAAACGATGGGTTGACCACCGAATCGGCCGGTATCCGATGGTCGCCGGCCCGACCTTTGATGACTCCACTATTTCGGTGAGATGTGCTCGCCTCCTGTTCGCCCGCGTATTTATAGAGATTACTGCCGGCCCAAACATACACTCTGTATTTATAGCGAACACAAAGAGTTCAGAAATACCTCCCGCTAGCTCGGCTTCGTTATTGTTGTTGTTGTTGTAAAGCCTCTCTCACTCGGACACAACAACCGAGCAATATTTTTATGTTTCTCTAATTTGTTTTCTCAAAACTGTGTTTGTGTGTTTAACAAAGCGTAATTTAAGCCACCCAATCACTGTTAGAAATATGTCTTGACTGTACGTAATCGTACACAATGGCCTTGTTTAACCAAATTTGTTATTGTAGATAATATGGCTAGTGATTTTTTAATTTTGTAAGATGTCAAAATGTAGTTCTAACAATCTTAATAAAATGTAATTGCTTTTTTCCTATTCGGTAATGTTTCATATAAATAAACACTTATTCTCATCTTGAATAACTAATAGAACAACATGAGAGTGGACGATTTAAAAATTAATACGGAAGCAAAAGACCTCGGCGGGAAATCAATCTCTCATCCCCGCACCGGTTTTTGTGACAATAATATGTTGTGACCAAATTATGGTTACAGCCCTTTAAAATAATTTTTCTGAAGACAAGAGTATAGAAAAATATTATCATTAGTCTATTATACGAGATTATAGAAGTCATTTGAGGCAGAATTGTAGTGGAATTAAATAATAATTAGTCGGAAAGGAAATGTTTGAAGATAAGAATATAAATGTTTTACTTTATAAATATATTTTCCAAAGGCAAATATGATTATAATATGTAATTTTCTTACATTATAATGTTCCGGTAGCGAAAAAATTATATATAATAAGAAGGTAAATTATAAAACCTCAGACGTTTTTATAAAGGCCTGATTGATAATGTTAGTTATTTTTATTGATATTTTCCCCTTTAAAACACTATAAACGATCAAATTGATTAAATTCTAATTTTGTATAGAAATGGTTATACAATTCGTATCCAAGACGTCTCCAAACCCTTTTTGTGGAAACAGTGGAATATACAATATCGTGTAGTGTATAAATAGAAAATAGTAGTGCCTATTTTCGCATAGTTAATTTAAGAGAGTTGCAAATTCTTGTACTAAAAGATTGGAAATGAGATACATCAATATTAAACTTAATTGCTAAAGAATTGTTTTTGCCCGTTAATAATAGAAGACGTTCCGGTAGAAATAGAATAGAACCGTGTGTAAATGTAACGAATACTGTTCCTGCTGTAGTTATCTCTGCGTGTGGCCTGTCATCAGCAACAGATGAACTTGGTATAATGACAGGTCGGGGCCTAGCACAACATCGGTTTGTCGTGTCGGGTTGTTCACCTCTCCACGAGGAATACAACTTGCCAATCAATGAGCTGACTGTTCCTGCTGTAGTTATCTCTGCCCTGTCATTCAGATGTACTTGGTATAATGACAGGTCGGGGCCTAGCACAACATCGGTTTGTCGTGTCGGGTTGTTCACCTCTCCACGAGGAATACAACTTGCCAATCAATGAGCTGACATTGTCCCTTGTACTTGGTATAATGACAGGTCGGGGCCTAGCACAACATCGGTTTGTCGTGTCGGGTTGTTCACCTCTCCACGAGGAATACAACTTGCCAATCAATGAGCTGACATTGCCCCTTGTACTTGGTATAATGACAGGTCGGGGCCTAGCACAACATCGGTTTGTCGTGTCGGGTTGTTCACCTCTCCACGAGGAATACAACTTGCCAATCAATGAGCTGACATTGCCCTATGTCTATGTAACGAATACTGTTCCTGCTGTAGTAATGACAGGTCGGGGCCTAGCACAACATCGGTTTGTCGTGTCGGATTGTTCACCTCTCCACAAGGAATACAACTTGCCAATCAATGAGCTGACATTGCCCCTTGTACTTGGTATAATGACAGGTCGGGGCCTAGCACAACATCGGTTTGTCGTGTCGGTTTGTTCACCTCTCCACGAGGAATACAACTTGCCAATCAATGAGCTGACATTGCCCTATGTCTATGTAACGAATACTGTTCCTGCGGGTTGTTCACCTCTCTGCGTGTGGCCTTGCCATCAGCACAGATATACTTGGTATAATGACAGGTCGGGGCCTAGCACAACATCGGTTTGTCGTGTCGGGTTGTTCACCTCTCCACGAGGAATACAACTTGCCAATCAATGAGCTGACATTGCCCTATGTCTATGTAACGAATACTGTTCCTGCTGTAGTTATCTCTGCGTGTGGCCTGTCATCAGCAACAGATATACTTGGTATAATGACAGGTCGGGGCCTAGCACAACATCGGTTTGTCGTGTCGGGTTGTTCACCTCTCCACGAGGAATACAACTTGCCAATCAATGAGCTGACATTGCCCCTTGTACTTGGTATAATGACAGGTCGGGGCCTAGCACAACATCGGTTTGTCGTGTCGGGTTGTTCACCTCTCCACGAGGAATACAACTTGCCAATCAATGAGCTGACATTGCCCCTTGTACTTGGTATAATGACAGGTCGGGGCCTAGCACAACATCGGTTTGTCGTGTCGGGTTGTTCACCTCTCCACAAGGAATACAACTTGCCAATCAATGAGCTGACATTGCCCCTTGTACTTGGTATAATGACAGGTCGGGGCCTAGCACAACATCGGTTTGTCGTGTCGGGTTGTTCACCTCTCCACGAGGAATACAACTTGCCAATCAATGAGCTGACATTGTCCCTTGTACTTGGTATAATGACAGGTCGGGGCCTAGCACAACATCGGTTTGTCGTGTCGGGTTGTTCACCTCTCCACGAGGAATACAACTTGCCAATCAATGAGCTGACATTGCCCCTTGTACTTGGTATAATGACAGGTCGGGGCCTAGCACAACATCGGTTTGTCGTGTCGGGTTGTTCACCTCTCCACGAGGAATACAACTTGCCAATCAATGAGCTGACATTGCCCCTTGTACTTGGTATAATGACAGGTCGGGGCCTAGCACAACATCGGTTTGTCGTGTCGGGTTGTTCACCTCTCCACGAGGAATACAACTTGCCAATCAATGAGCTGACATTGCCCCTTGTACTTGGTATAATGACAGGTCGGGGCCTAGCACAACATCGGTTTGTCGTGTCGGGTTGTTCACCTCTCCACGAGGAATACAACTTGCCAATCAATGAGCTGACATTGCCCTTAGTACTATTGGACAGGTTAGCACAACATACGGTTTGTCGTGTCGGGTGTAGTTACCTCTCTGCGAGGAATACAACTTGCCAATCAATGCCACCCCCCCCCCCCCCCCCCCCCCCCCCAACTTGGTATAATGACAGGTCCCCCCCCACCCCCCCCCCCCCCCCTTGACCCCCCCCCCCCCCCCCCCCCCCCCCCCCCCCCCCCCCCCAACATTCGTTTTTGTCGTGTCGATTTGTTCACCTCCCACAAGGAATACAACTTGCCAATCACTAGAATGAGTGTTGACATTGTCCCTTGTCTATGTAACGAATACTGTTCATGTCATCAGTTGAACAGACAATTACTGTTACATTACACACGTTTGTGTTCAGATACAAGGAGCACAATGAAAAATGAATTCGTGATATGCAAAGTGGATTGAGAGTTGAACAGCCTGAGAAGGTCAGATGGTCAACCCACCGCTACTTCATTGTGTCCTGTCATCACTGGAACAGTCTTTTACTGTAATATTCCTTTAAACTTTTGAATTTGTGTTTTTTATGTAGCAGAATTAGAAGGCCTTTGAGGTGGTCCACTTAATTTGCAAAAAAAATGTTGACCAATTTTTGTATTGTTTAAAAATAATATATAAAAAATAAAGAATATGCTCACTGCTATTTAAGCTGGAGACAGGTTGTTTATATTTTTGTACATCATTCAAAAATCCGAGCGGCAGTTCTTGGAACTCTCTGTAATTCTTAATTCCTCCATTAAAAGGCGTGTACGTTATGAACGTAGTGACAAGTTATGTGGTGATTAGAATAATCGGTCGATCATGTCGACTCTGTTGTGAGTCCTGGAAGAACTTTTAGGTAATTTAACGCAGGAGTTCGCTTTTCAGATGCAGTTTTAGATTCGCCTCCCATTTCGACCGCTTAGGATTCTTGCGCTTCCCAACAGTGGAACAAACCAACGATCAGAGCTCTGCAAGGGGCGTAATTCTACCACAAATCACACAATTTGGCGGTTGAATTTAAAGAGTATTTTTATATTGGTAAAGTAGGTTGTATAGTTTCCTTTTGCCGTCATATTCCTTTTGTATTTTTCAAATTTAACATTTGTTAATCCTTGTTCCTACGATAGTTTTATTTCATTTCACCATGATGCTTCCTCTAAAACGCCATATCTCGCTTAATAGAATCAACGGATACCGAGAGCAATTTGAGTGTTTCGCTAGAGAAGTCCTGAAGTCGGAAAGCCCCAGCATACCACGTCACAGGCTCCAGCCAGGTTCACTTGTTTGTTTATCTTGGCCTACGGCCTCGGTTTATTTCTGCACGGAAACTTGTTAGCCTGACATTGACAAAGGTTAGCTGAAAATAGCCGTACACTGTTAAATGCTAATGGCTGTTGCATCATTTACAGTTGGGACGAGTAAATAAGGTGTGATAAACTCCAAAATAACAAATTAGGGCAGAAAAAAAAGTTTAGTTAGTGAAAATGTTTTTTTTTTCGAACACCCAACAGTAGATCCTTTAGATAAGTTTAGGAAGATATAACTAATTTATTTATAAATTTTGAAGCATCTCGGCATTCAAACCATTGCTCATTGTGCGCTCTGGGTTGCTGAAGAAGGGGAAAGTAATTTTTAGCTGTGCAGTTTGTAATCTTTTATTATTTCATGCCCAGCAATTTTATGGTACAATGCTGTTATAATTAGTTTTAAAATTATAATTACACTAGAGCCTCGTTGGTGGGAAAATTGTAATCGGGGTCATTAAAAATTGAGCTAATATGATATAATATTCGAATTAATCTATTTTACTGTATAGCAAACGTGTGTTAAGCTCGTGGAGTGCGCCTGCAAATAGTTAACACTAAATTGGAAACACATTGCACGTTTTATCTTACGGTCATAGTTTATTTATGTAAGTGAATAGTAAAAAAGTTTTAATTGATAAAAAAAATCGGTTTATTGATCCTAGTTCACTCGAGGCCAGGGCCGTGCTCAGCTTTGGCGGGCCCCGGACTTTTCCTGGGAGGGGGGGTGAACATCTTTTTATTCGGGCGGGCCCCGGTAAAATTGCCCGAAGAAAACCGGTCTGAATACGGACCTGCTCGAGGCTCTAGTAAACTACACAAATAAGTTATTTTGTATCCTTAATTTTAATGGATATAAGATACGTACAATGTTATAATATTTTGAACTAATAGTTTAGAAACCATTTAGTTAAAGGTTCTAATTTTTACATAAATGTGTGTGTATATTTTTATTAATTTGTCATAAATAATTATTGTAGTGTGAGAGCTCTATTTAAAATTGTATATACTTTTTTAAATTCAGTACTGATTCTTGCCGTTTCATTATTATTTGTGAAATATCCATTTTACCGTATTGTAAGTCTATAACAGATTTTTTTTATGAGAACATGTTTCTGTCGATGTACTTGGATATAATCCAACAAATACTAAAATTTTTATAAAGTTAATATTCAATCAAACATATTTTTGTACATCTTTAAATGTTGGGCATATTTGATAAATTGTTTACGGGAAAAACATGTAGGACTTTAAATTACACTATTAAACTATTTGGTTACGATTTGTTTTGTATATTTAGTCGGTAAGACACATGTTTGTTATTTGTACAAATGGTAGGTTTAGGGTGAAACAAAACAAGATATTTTCTTCGCATTCCTTTCTAATTATATTTCCATAAAAATACCCGTCTATTTCTGGCGTTGAGTGACCACCGATAGGTTAATCACCGGGAGTGATGACTGGGACTCCAGTGGAAAATTCCCTAATGTATTGTTTACGATCAATATCCGAATGGTGATCAAAACACAAGACAGCCGGTCTATTTTTGGCGTCCCAGCCACTTATGTGCTGTTGACAACGCGCAGTTATCTGCAGTACACGACAGTTCTTGGGCGATAACGGGTGTAAAAATAGACGGAGCAAGAAGTGAAGTAGCTTATCGCAGCAATAAGCGTTACACACCTTTTCATGATAACATAGTAAATAGAGACCATTGAAGTGGTTATGTAACGTCGGAGTCGAGAGCTCTACAAGTGTTTAGGCCTTATCTTGCTCTCCGGGTCGGCCGATAACGCTGACAACCTGCGCCCAAGACCACCCACCCCAGCCACTCTGTCTCTATCACCGCAGTCACAGAGCTCTACAATTGTATAGGCCTTATCTTGTTCTCTGGGTCCGACACCTCTTCAAGTGTTTAGCCCTTGTCTTGCTCTCTGGGTCTGCCGATAACGCTGACAACCTGCGCCCAAGACCACCCACCCCAGCCACTCTGTCTCTATCACCGCAGTCACAGAGCTCTACAATTGTATAGGCCTTATCTTGTTCTCCGGGTCGGCCGATAACGCTGACAACCTGCGCCCAAGACCACCCACCCCAGCCACTCTGTCTCTATCACCGCAGTCACAGAGCTCTACAATTGTATAGGCCTTATCTTGCTCTCCGGGTCGGCCGATAACGCTGACAACCTGCGCCCAAGACCACCCACCCCAGCCACTCTGTCTCTATCACCGCAGTCACAGAGCTCTACAATTGTATAGGCCTTATCTTGTTCTCTGGGTCCGACACCTCTTCAAGTGTTTAGCCCTTGTTTTGCTCTCTGGGTCTGCCGATAACGCTGACAACCTGCGCCCATGCGACAGCCCACTCACAGCCACTCCGTCACAATAGTATCATCGGATTCGACAGCTCTACAAGTGTTTAGGCCTTATCTTGCTCTCCGGGTCGGCCGATAACGCTGACAACCTGCGCCCAAGACCACCCACCCCAGCCACTCTGTCTCTATCACCGCAGTCACAGAGCTCTACAATTGTATAGGCCTTATCTTGCTCTCTGGGTCCGACACCTCTACAAGTGTTTAGCCCTTATCTTGCTCTCTGGGTCGGCCGATAATGCTGACAACCTGCGCCCATGCGACCGCCCACTCACAGGTAATCAATCTGTTTCTATAGTTTCATCGGAGTCGACAGCTCTACAAGTGTTTAGGCCATATCTTGCTCTCTGGGTCTGCCGATAACGCTGACAACCTGCGCCCATGCGGCCGCCCACTCACAGCCAATCTGTCTCTATAGTATCATCGGAGTCGACAGCTCTACAAGTGTTTAGGCCTTATCTTGCTCTCTGGGTCCGACACCTCTACAAGTGTTTAGCCCTTGTCTTGCTCTCTGGGTCTGCCGATAACGCTGACAACCTGCGCCCATGCGGCCGCCCACTCACAGCCAATCTGTCTCTATAGTATCATCGGAGTCGACAGCTCTACAAGTGTTTAGGCCTTATCTTGCTCTCTGGGTCCGACACCTCTACAAGTGTTTAGCCCTTGTCTTGCTCTCTGGGTCTGCCGATAACGCTGACAACCTGCGCCCATGCGGCCGCCCACTCACAGCCAATCTGTCTCTATAGTATCATCGGAGTCGACAGCTCTACAAGTGTTTAGGCCTTATCTTGCTCTCTGGGTCCGACACCTCTACAAGTGTTTAGCCCTTATCTTGCTCTCTGGTTCGGCCGATAATGCTGACAACCTGCGCCCATGCGACCGCCCACTCACAGGTAATCAATCTGTCTCTATAGTTTCATCGGAGTCGACAGCTCTACAAGTGTTTAGGCCATATCTTGCTCTCTGGGTCTGCCGATAACGCTGACAACCTGCGCCCATGCGGCCGCCCACTCACAGCCAATCTGTCTCTATAGTATCATCGGAGTCGACAGCTCTACAAGTGTTTAGGCCTTATCTTGCTCTCTGGGTCCGACACCTCTACAAGTGTTTAGCCCTTATCTTGCTCTCTGGGTCTGCCGATAACGCTGACAACCTGCGCCCATGCGTCCGCCCACTCACAGACAATCTGTCTATATAGTATCATCGGAGTCGACAGCTCTACAAGTGTTTAGGCCATATCTTGCTCTCTGGGTCTGCCGATAACGCTGACAACCTGCGCCCATGCGGCCGCCCACTCACAGCCAATCTGTCTCTATAGTATCATCGGAGTCGACAGCTCTACAAGTGTTTAGGCCTTATCTTGCTCTCTGGGTCCGACACCTCTACAAGTGTTTAGCCCTTATCTTGCTCTCTGGGTCTGCCGATAACGCTGACAACCTGCGCCCATGCGACAGCCCACTCACAGCCAATCTGTCACAATAGTATCATCGGAGTCGACAGCTCTACAAGTGTTTAGGCCTTATCTTGCTCTCTGGGTCCGACACCTCTACAAGTGTTTAGCCCTTGTCTTGCTCTCTGGGTCTGCCGATAACGCTGACAACCTGCGCCCATGCGACAGCCCACTCACAGCCACTCCGTCACAATAGTATCATCGGAGTCGACAGCTCTACAAGTGTTTAGGCCTTATCTTGCTCTCTGGGTCCGACACCTCTACAAGTGTTTAGCCCTTATCTTGCTCTCTGGTTCGGCCGATAATGCTGACAACCTGCGCCCATGCGACCGCCCACTCACAGGTAATCAATCTGTCTTTATAGTTTCATCGGAGTCGACAGCTCTACAAGTGTTTAGGCCATATCTTGCTCTCTGGGTCTGCCGATAACGCTGACAACCTGCGCCCATGCGGCCGCCCACTCACAGCCAATCTCCGTCTCTATAGTATCCATCGGAGTCGACAGCTCTACAAGTGTTTAGGCCTTATCTTGCTCTCTGGGTCCGACACCTCTACAAGTGTTTAGCCCTTATCTTGCTCTCTGGGTCTGCCGATAACGCTGACAACCTGCGCCCATGCGTCCCGCCCACTCACAGACAATCTGTCTCTATAGTATCATCGGAGTCGACAGCTCTACAAGTGTTTAGGCCTTATCTTGCTCTCTGGGTCTGCCGATAACGCTGACAACCTGCGCCCATGCGACCGCCCAACTCCAGCCACTCTGTCTCTATAGTATCATCGGAGTCCCAGAGCTCTTCAAGTGTTAAGCCTTATCTTGCTCTGCGGGTCTGCCGATAACAACACTGGCAACCTGCGCCCATGCGACCGCCCAACTCCAGCCACTCTGTCTCTATAGTATCATCGGAGTCCCAGAGCTCTTCAAGTGTTAAGCCTTATCTTGCTCTGCGGGTCTGCCGATAACAACACTGGCAACCTGCGCCCATGCGACCGCCCAACTCCAGCCACTCTGTCTCTATAGTATCATCGGAGTCCCAGAGCTCTTCAAGTGTTAAGCCTTATCTTGCTCTGCGGGTCTGCCGATAACAACACTGGCAACCTGCGCCCATGCAACCGCCGACTTACAGCCACCCAGTCTGTACAGTGTCATGGTGAGAAATTACACCATACCTTGGTCCAACAACACTATTCATAATAAATTTCTGGATTTAATCCAATAAAACATTAGAAATCATGTTGTAATAAATTATTAACTGTTCGAACCGAAGTTTAATATTATTCCATTCATCTATATTGAGAGTTAAACATGATTGAGCAACAACAAAATATACAAGATATTTGGAATCAAATTATTGCTTATCGATTAACTTAACATCGACATTACAAAATAGACAGAGTATCAAGAATCAAGAATTTTATTGCCATTGACAATTTACATTGAATAGGCAAAGTCAACCTAGTTTGTAGTTATATAAATATTGCAAGAATAATAACGAGAAAGTACAGAATGAGAATCATTATAAATATAACTATTACGAAACAGTTAACCTAGACATCCCTTTGATAGTTTATAGATATATATAAAAAAGAGAGAAAAAAGAAAAAAAAAATTATTATAATAGTAACAATAAAATATAAAATTCAATCTTAGGCACAGTAAATTAAGTTATTTAGTTAAAATTGAACATCTATGTTACAATTTAAAAATTCATTTATACTATAAAATGGGTTTTGAAGAAGCCAATTGTATATTTTATGTATTGTCACATCTTTGAATTCTTCACTGTCCATAGAATTAGTTTCGGAATAACTATTTATTTTAAATTCATGTCTTAGTTTTTAATGAAACTGTCATTAAAAACCCTCTCTATTCCATGTTAAAATTTTTAACTAAGTGCATGAAAACAAAAAAATTTATACCTTAAATAATTTCCATGTTCCAAATGTGTGTAGATGTTGTGCTTTGTTGTGGGCATAACCTGTAAGGTTACTTTTCTTATTGAAATTAGAAACTATTTCAATTCATGATTCAATGCATTTTCTGTCCTAAGAGAGATAATTTCTTTCCTATATTTGGTTTTATTTAAATAATAATGGTGATTTGTTTGGGTTATGTATATTCCTACTTGAATAAGCATACCCTGTCAGGAACTGGAAGTATGAGTTGGGTGTTATGTGATATTGGCTTCTGGTAACTTCCACTAGTTAGTAGACTGATTGTTTGTCTCATAGGTTGCTATCTAATACGAGTCTCATACTTCCTTCCTGGACAGTCCTTGCTAATTATCCTGTATGGTGTTATGTACTGAACTCTTTCATATTATATCAAATCCTCCATATTCTACTAACATATAATAATCTGAGGGAAATCACCCAGCTACAGATGAATGTGACTGACCCGATGTTGTGTTTTACAGCTGAAGAAACAGCAGCAGCTGCAGCAACAGATCTTGCTTCAGCACTTCCAAGCTCAGCAACAGCAGTTAGCGGAACAGCATGAGCAGCAGCTGAGGCAACATCTCAAGGTAACTCAGCAACTCAAGTGTGTCAAGTTTTGATTTTCATGATTTTTTTGTTTTTATAAAAAGATTTCTACATTTGTTTAACTTGTATTCAGTGTAATGTTTTTCTCCATTACTGAATCCTTTTTTCTCCTTTTCCTCTTTATTTCTTTTTGTATTTAAAAAATGTGAAGGAAATTATATTTACTGGAAAAAACTGAAATTATGTAATAAGCAACTTAATGTTAACCTTTCTATTTGGATTCCCACTTTGATTTGTAAACATTGTCCATTATATGGGGATATAGATGTACGTCCAGTAGATTTCCAGACTTCCAGACGTACATTGATAGAAAAATATTGACATACAGCTTACACACCTTAGACATTCACTGCAATTAAAAATATTATGGCATTAACTAGTTTATTCCTCATGGCTGTTTACAATTTTATGCGTTAGGAATTGTGACTAAATACTATTCATTACGTAAATTCAAATCATTTTTAAAAGCACGAGTCCATTTTAAAAATGTAACAAACAATAATTGAATTACAATATAAAATTATAAATTTCTTCATTAAACATACACATATGGGATAGGTAGGCAAAGATCTTCGTTTCTGACAAATGAGGGCCTGTCTGACGGAATATTCATAGGTCATTAACTTAATTTCCTCTTCAGTTAATAGACGTGTCTGTATTTCCAATATGCCATCATCGTAATACTCTAGAATATGTTTTTCTGAGAAGCTAAACTCTAGCCTTTCAAGTACTCCAGTCTGTGTACTCGATTCCCATCATTATAATATGATGCAATACTTTGAAAATCAATGAGATAAAAAGTCCTCCACTGTCAACCATCAAAGTAAGGAGTAAAATTATATTTCCCAACTTGAAAGTCATAATGACTTGGAAATGTCATAATTTTAGAAGATCAAAATAAATTTCTAAAATGTTCTTTCAAAATTATTTTAAAATCTTCTTTGTATCAGAAACATAGTTATAAATTTGTCCAGCTTAGAGTTGTTCTACTACAAATAAAAAAATAAGGAATAATAATTTTTTTTAAATACTTTGAAGCCAAGTATATACTTATTGTTATTTCAGAGTGGCCACAGTTAAATGTGTTGCTAAAAAACTTACCAAGTTTAGCTTCTTTGTGAAGATTGCAATATTTTTTTGGTTAATTTAGTTCAGAATCCAAAGTGATTTGTACAAATTTGACTGAATCTAACATTCCTTAACTTCATTGTTCATTCCACAGGAAATTCTCCACATTTCAAAATAAACAAATACACCACTTTGTTCATCTAGATTTAGACCATTCCTTCTAAACCAACCTTAAACCTTAAAACCTCTTAAAATGTTAAACTCTCAGTGTATAAACCTAAGACAACTCCTCCTCATTGAGTCTTTTCTTACAATCCTGTCTACAACAGAATAATGTTTTCAGAGTGTTTGAATAGTATGTAATCTAAACTTATATTGCTTGCTTATGAGTTCAGTTATTGTATACTTTTCTTCAAAATGATAACATGCATGTTTGATCCTTGGTTTTGTTCATATATTTTGTGTGTTAAAACAATTTCACAATGATCATACATTATTGAATACATTGCTTTGGATGATTTTCCTCCCAGTTTACAAACAATTGAAATTACTGTATGTTTAAAAATAAAGGTTTTTATGCTTTATGGTCCAGAGTCAAAAGAAGTGGCTATCAATATTTTTGAAATTTTAACCAGTTTGAAAGCTTAATCAGTTTGTTCTTACACTTTCAAAATGTTTAGTTTGTTTTTGACATTGGAAGAATTGCAAAGGTTACTTTCATTTTCAAAATATAATAATTTGATGTTTTTACATATAAAACTGTAACTGACTAGTTTACATAACTTGATTCTATTCTAGAATGTTGAGTTAAGAACTTAGACGTCATTTAACTTATTAAATCCTATAAGATAGGATCTTTATAGTTGTTACTAAAACCTCTTGTTACATTTACATTCCTGAAAAATACTTGTTACATCATACATCAACCTATAATGAATGAACATATTAATTATCTTAATTTAGTAATACACTTACTACTTTTGCTTTCTTCTAAAGTTAGTTTCTTCAATATTGAGCAAAACATTAATTTAAGTGTAGTTACATGTTATTTAGGAATAAAAATATCCGTTATTTACCATTATTGTATATTTTCTTTTCTCCTACAGACTTCCAACTTGACCTTAATTACAATTTAATTTTTGTTTCATATTTCGTGAAGTCTACAAACCTTTTACAACAAATACATCGCGCACGTTATGAGGTAAGAGTTGGTACATTTTTTCTCATTGTAACTAAGTCTGATTCCATGCAATAGTTTGAATATATATAACTTGCACTGAATTTTTATTATAAAAATAATCACAACACACCTTATGAATGATTCAACTTTGATAAGGCAAATTATTTCCACCAACTCTTAAAACGTGTTGCTTTGCGTTTCACATGCTCTCACATGCTTCAGCATACGAGTATAATGCTCATTGCCATCAAGCAATGTGTTTTGTATTTCCAATAAAAAATATATGTTTTTGTCATGAAATGCTTAGTATTTTTATTGTTACGTTTTCATATTTAAGGTTACTTTAGCATTTCTTAATTTAATTTGAAATTGAACAGTAATATAAGACTCTTTTAAACAATTGAATCAGCAATTTCAGTTTAATTTTATGAATGTAAAGTAAGTTTAAAAAATTTGTAATTTTTGTATACTAGTTTTACTAGAAATTTTATTACCACTAAAATCAATCTAGCTGCAACATTTGGAACATACATAAAATAATATATTGGCTCTGACAATTATTTAGAATAACTGTTAGAGATAATTCTTCTTATTTCTATGTTGAGTTGTAAATTGTTCATAGTTGTAAATATAGAAAATGTATGCTACTATTAATGTTGTAAAATTGTTTTAATTCCTAGTTTATATTTTTCATAATAAAGAATTTCGGGCAATAATAAGTATGAAACTGTTATTAGCCTATTTGGTACTGATATAATGTGCGTCATGTATCGAAAACCATTTTATGCATAAACAGTTCTGTAGCCACTTCTTTAGTCTCTGAATGGTCTTAGAGAAGGGGGATTAGTTTTAGAAGTAATTTCAACTATTTTAATTCAACCCCCTTGACCAAGATGCCTTCCTGCAACTTCATTTTCTGTAGTTTGAGATTTTATGCTGACACTGAACGGCTTAGTTTCTTTAGCATTGAGTTTTTTTACAGTTCTGAGCTACTTTAACAAGTTCATAGTTTACACAAAATAAGGTGACGGATATGATATTAATAACACTTAGAATAGGAAAAGTTATTTTTAGGAATACTTGTTACATTTATGGTGATAGCATGGTGAACAATCTATTATTTGTGGTAAAGAGGTAGAAGAATATTGGTAATATGACAGGTGTGGAAGTGTGCAGTATGTGTTTGTGTTGCCAGGAGTTGTGGAAGCAATAGAAGAGCTGGAGTAACATCAGAGATAAGAGCGACTAGAATCAATCAAGAAGAGTATTTATTAACTTGATGTGTGTGGAAATGTGCTGTATGTGTTTGTGTGTTACCAGGAGTTTCGGGAGTAGTAGAAGGCACTGGAGTAACAGCAGAAAGATAAGAACGACTAGAGTCACTCAAGAAGAGTATTTGGTAATTTTACATGTGTGGAAGTGTCTGTAGGTGTTTGTGTGTTGCCAGGAGTTGCGGGAGTAGTAGAAGGCACTGGACTAACAGCAGAAAGTTAAGAATGACTGGAGTCACTCAAGAAGAGTATTTGGTAATTTTACATGTGTGGAAGTGTGCTGTAGGTGTTTGTGTGTTGCCAGGAGTTGCGGGAGTAGTAGAAGGCACTGGACTAACAGCAGAAAGTTAAGAATGACTGGAGTCACTCAAGAAGAGTATTTGGTAATTTTACATGTGTGGAAGTGTGCTGTAGGTGTTTGTGTGTTGCCAGGAGTTGCGGGAGTAGTAGAAGGCACTGGACTAACAGCAGAAAGTTAAGAATGACTGGAGTCACTCAAGAAGAGTATTTGGTAATTTTACATGTGTGGAAGTGTGCTGTAGGTGTTTGTGTGTTGCCAGGAGTTGCGGGAGTAGTAGAAGGCACTGGACTAACAGCAGAAAGTTAAGAATGACTGGAGTCACTCAAGAAGAGTATTTGGTAATTTTACATGTGTGGAAGTGTCTGTAGGTGTTTGTGTGTTGCCAGGAGTTGCGGGAGTAGTAGAAGGCACTGGACTAACAGCAGAAAGATAAGAACGACTAGAGTCACTCAAGAAGAGTATTTGGTAATTTTACATGTGTGGAAGTGTCTGTAGGTGTTTGTGTGTTGCCAGGAGTTGCGGGAGTAGTAGAAGGCACTGGACTAACAGCAGAAAGTTAAGAATGACTGGAGTCACTCAAGAAGAGTATTTGGTAATTTTACATGTGTGGAAGTGTGCTGTAGGTGTTTGTGTGTTGCCAGGAGTTGCGGGAGTAGTAGAAGGCACTGGACTAACAGCAGAAAGTTAAGAATGACTGGAGTCACTCAAGAAGAGTATTTGGTAATTTTACATGTGTGGAAGTGTACTGTAGGTGTTTGTGTGTTGCCAGGAGTTGCGGGAGTAGTAGAAGGCACTGGACTAACAGCAGAAAGTTAAGAATGACTGGAGTCACTCAAGAAGAGTATTTGGTAATTTTACATGTGTGGAAGTGTGCTGTAGGTGTTTGTGTGTTGCCAGGAGTTGCGGGAGTAGTAGAAGGCACTGGACTAACAGCAGAAAGTTAAGAATGACTGGAGTCACTCAAGAAGAGTATTTGGTAATTTTACATGTGTGGAAATGTGCTGTATGTGTTTGTGTGTTGCCAGGAGTTGCGGGAGTAGTAGAAGGCACTGGAGTAACAGCAGAAAGATAAGAACGACTAGAGTCACTCAAGAAGAGTATTTGGTAATTTTACATGTGTGGAAGTGTGCTGTAGGTGTTTGTGTGTTGCCAGGAGTTGCGGGAGTAGTAGAAGGCACTGGACTAACAGCAGAAAGTTAAGAA
The DNA here is from genome assembly GCF_021130785.1 of Homalodisca vitripennis. Lineage (NCBI taxonomy): Eukaryota > Metazoa > Arthropoda > Insecta > Hemiptera > Cicadellidae > Homalodisca > Homalodisca vitripennis. The sequence continues at coordinate 97,831,336 of NC_060213.1, read as the reverse complement.
TGACTGGAGTCACTCAAGAAGAGTATTTGGAAATTTAACATGTGTGGAAGTGTGATGTAGGTGTTTGTGTGTTACCAGGAGTTTCGGGAGTAGTAGAAGGCACTGGACTAACAGCAGAAAGATAAGAACGACTAGAGTCACTCAAGAAGAGTATTTGGTAATTTTACATGTGTGGAAGTGTGATGTAGGTGTTTGTGTGTTGCCAGGAGTTGCGGGAGTAGTAGAAGGCACTGGACTAACAGCAGAAAGTTAAGAATGACTGGAGTCACTCAAGAAGAGTATTTGGTAATTTTACATGTGTGGAAGTGTGATGTAGGTGTTTGTGTGTTGCCAGGAGTTGCGGGAGTAGTAGAAGGCACTGGACTAACAGCAGAAAGTTAAGAATGACTGGAGTCACTCAAGAAGAGTATTTGGTAATTTTACATGTGTGGAAGTGTGATGTAGGTGTTTGTGTGTTGCCAGGAGTTGCGGGAGTAGTAGAAGGCACTGGACTAACAGCAGAAAGTTAAGAATGACTGGAGTCACTCAAGAAGAGTATTTGGTAATTTTACATGTGTGGAAGTGTGATGTAGGTGTTTGTGTGTTGCCAGGAGTTGCGGGAGTAGTAGAAGGCACTGGACTAACAGCAGAAAGTTAAGAATGACTGGAGTCACTCAAGAAGAGTATTTGGTAATTTTACATGTGTGGAAGTGTGATGTAGGTGTTTGTGTGTTGCCAGGAGTTGCGGGAGTAGTAGAAGGCACTGGACTAACAGCAGAAAGTTAAGAATGACTAGAGTCACTCAAGAAGAGTATTTGGTAATTCTACATGTGTGGAAGTGTGCTGTAGGTGTTTGTGTGTTGCCAGGAGTTGTGGGAGCAACAGAAGGCGCTGGAGGAACAGCAAAGAGAGCAGAGAGAGAAGGAGCGTCTAGAATCACTCAAGAAGAAGGAGAAACATGAACAGAGTGCTGTCGCCAGCTCGGAGGTTAAGCAGAGGCTGCAGGTGGGTCTGAGATGGATATCCACAGATATTGTTAGTAACAGATTGTGTTGTAGAGCAAGGTGTAGTCTAAGTTGCTTCCAGATAGGCCAACTAACTTAATAACAATTTCCATTTGTCTGTTATATTGATTCTTTAGTTAATTTTTGAAATGACAAAAAGGAAAGGGGTTTTGTATATTATGTCAAAAGAACAATTTTGAAAATATAATGAAAGAAAGACCTTTGTATCTTTTGTACATTTTTTATTTACCATCACCTTTAAATACATCCTAATAGTTCCAAGCTTTAAACTAAAATCACATAATTGTTACAAACAATACTTTTTTCAAATTGCTACATAGTATGTTTTTCAATGATTCTTGTCAGAGTAAAATATTTTTTTATCCCTGTTTATAAATTTAATGAATGAATGTTTAGAGTTTACATAAACTAGAACCAAAATATTTTGTTGATCCAAAATCATATAAAAATTTAATATTATTCTTTGAACTAAATATTCAATAGGTTGTGACTCTTGAATTAGCTAATAATGTCTTGATCCTAAATTAACAATAAACTCTGTTGTGAGAACTTTAGATGTATTATATAAGAATTATCTATGATAATTTTATTCTTATTGAAAAAATTAAATATTGCTACACTCACAATCTTGCTTATTACATGATTATGCCACACTGTAACTTTTACTTAAGACAATAAGAATGTTCTAATATGTTAATAGTTATGAAATGTCTCAAAATATTTCCTGACATTGACATGCCATGTTTATTTCGAATGTTCTTGCTTGCTAATGAAAAAAAACAAGGAAAATCCTAAAAATTGTAACATGAATTAATTTGAGATAAGTCAGATCTCCACACTTAACAAAAGCAATAACAACAGCTTCCAATAGAGCAGCAAATTTTGTTTTATCTAATACACAAACTCTTAAAAATGTCAAGTCCAATTTCTTCTTTCCCAGACAAAATTTAAGGTTAAGAACAGCATAACAACTCATTCACATTGTCTAGTAAAAGAATTTGATAATTAAAATTAAAGTAATAGATTTAGCATTTTTAATAAGTATAAACACTATTTTTATGATTTTGCATTAAACAATTTGTAAAGAATATGCGCATTAGTAGACTTCTGTTATGTCGCACCTGACAAACAGAAGTCTTACTGAACAAAGGTGACGACGATATTAATAGGCTCAGTTTCACCATCATCAAGAGCACTGGTGAGAGCAGGTGATTTTCCATTGCATCATCGGCAATAATTACACTCATTGTTGACCAAGAAACACAACAATCAGTCGTAAAACCTCCAGATCCTGGTCTAAACATACTGCACATTAAAACAAAACCTTTTCCTCCGATTTCATGGATGTAAGATGGAACATTTCTAAAACAATGGGTTGTTAAAGTGAAGTTTCTTCGAAGCAAAAGAAACGTTAGTAATATTTTATAATTGTTAAGTTTGTGCAAACCTAATGCCAGTCACGGACAAGTGATTCGGTGTTGCCCATTTATCAGTTTTGTTTATATAAACTGAGCAAAACCACAGCATGTTCAGTGTTGTGACTTGTTATAAAACAGCATTTAATTGATCATCCAATGATCGCTTAAGTATATTTTGTTTACAAGTTCTTGAAAGATTAAGATTTCTATTCTAAGCAACCTTTAAAGAATCTGTTCTGTCTCTGCTTGTTTAGCAAAAATAATGAGTCTATTCTACTATAGTGGAATACCAAAAAAGAAATCGAATATATTCTTTGAAGTTTCTTATTGACGATGTTATAAAAGAAATAACATTTCTAGGAGTGGAATTTATCCTCTTCGTCAAGTGTGGGAGTATTAATACATACGAAAATAAAGAACAGAAAGGAAAAGGATAGCCCAGTAACTATATTGGGTATGTTTGAACCCTTTTTCTTCTCTTCTTGCCTTACCTTCTTTTCTCTGTTTTTTTTCTTTTATATGTATTAATACCCCCTCTTACCTGACGAAGAGGATAGATTAAATCCTTGCAACATTGTGTTATACCTTCTCGATCATATAACAACAGCAAATGTCCGAAATTCTGTTTAATATATTCTTCGGACTAATTAATTACCAGACCCATACTCAGACCAGTTTTTTCGGACACTTTTGCCCGGGCTGAGCCGGCCTTACATTTATTTGAAAGGACTGTGTCGACTGATGGACGAGATAGCTCAATCTGTAATAACTGTAATGCTATTATAGGCTAAATTTGTAATATCATTCTTTAAAATTCTGAATAAACTGACTATTACAAGGAAATGGTGGGAGGTGACGGGGGTGCGGTGGCAGGATCTGGCCATCATTTCAGGGTCCCGCAAAAGCTGAGGCTGGCCCTGTTAATTACAATACATACATATTATGAAAGCGGTTTTGTCGCAGTTCTGTTATACATTCTTTTAGTTCTTTCCTGCACTCTAATGAGCAAATGTTCTTACACTTTTACCTCGCACCATTTGTAGCTTCAAAAGCTAAAATGTTTACTGCAATTATTAATTTGGAGATTTTTAACAGCTTCCCATCTTACATTCTGTAATAAGGTATAGATTGCAGACATTTATCGTCAGATTTTTTTGTATACTAAGGCCAGGAGTGAAGATCCTTAAAATTGGATTACAGAAATCATAAACAGCTGAAAATGTTGATGAGGAAGCAGTCATACCGTCTACAGATGATATGGTTACTCTACTTGATGCATACATTTGTTGGCTAGAAGATTCGTGATAACCATTCTCTGAATGGAATTTCTTTGTATCTTATGTCAATACTTGACAGATTAAGATTTTCTGAGAACTTTTAACTTTTATGTATTGTACTGTTGATGAATCACTAACCACATAAAACAAAATAGAAAGATTTAGACTGTAAAATAATCCTCACAATATTAGAATATTTAAAAGAGTCTCGGAAGATCTACATAGTTTGCAACAACAACGATACATGACAGTGTATGATTGGATACTCTTATTATTTTTTTAATTTTTATAAAACCAAAATAGAGGTCTGTCAACATAGATTGCGTTAACTGTAGATGGTTTAAATAAAAGCAAGTTTTTAAGATGACTCTGGGGACTAAAATAGACAGCTCTCTTGTAAAAGATAGATTAGTTATCCTCATCAAGGACATAGTTTCTGAAAATATATTGAAGAATATTTTACAACATAAAATTAAACGTAGCAGAATAATGTTCTAGTTTTAGTTCCTAATTTTTGTAATTGATGCCATTGGTTGTATATTTGTATTCTACAATTACAGATAAAGATTATTTCCATGTGATTGGTCATGTTTCAGGGGTTCTTATTGAACAAAAAACACAGAGAGGCTGCAGCTGCTGCTAATGGAGCCATTCCAACAGCCGGACAGGCATTCCGCAACTGGTGAGTACTATACAGTCATTTCACATATTGATTTCTATCAATCATATAATTATATGATATTAGTTAACCTAGATCCGTGCAATGTTAAATTTTCTTTTTAAAATTTTTTTAGTTTTGTCATAAATGTTTTGAAGAAAATCCAATATATACAAAGTTTCCCAATTTAATAAGGAATATAGAGATATAATAAGTTTGCAAATATGTGGAAGAAATTTGTCCTACGAATTTTGCATAGCAATAAAATTTTGACATAAGAAAACCTTTTTTTCATTTTATTTTATTAACTACGAACGTAATATTCCATCCAGGTGAGTAAAATCTCAGTACATTATGTTGTGAAACCTCCCTTTTCAATTACTACTGAAATAAAATTTGGACTTTATATTCAGTAAATTTATGATATTATGTAAAAATGTCATCGATACATTCTGGAGTGTCGATGTGACAGATCTAGGGTAAATCTGTTAAAACTTACATTAGTTTGATAATACATCTTTGTATATGGTGATTAACATGTCATGAGTCTCATGGTCCAAGCAACACAAGTATGAATTGTGTATTGAGGATGTTTCTTAACTTTCTTCCAACTCAATTATACTTTCTGTGGTCTTCTGCACCACAAACTGAAGTAAAAAGGATAGGTCAAAAATGTGTTGTTTAATCTATCAGTCTACTTCAAGGAAATCCTGGGATTTGTTTAATAGTTTTCTCGGAGCCACATTTCCTTTTAAAGTAGTAAAAGTTATACTTTTCTGTATGAAGGAGTATTAGATAAAATGTTTAATAATTTAAGGACCTCAAAGGGACGATCTATCATCAAAAGAGTTTAACTCATAAATCTGGCATCCTTGATAATTGGCTCAAAAATACTTCGGATAAACTTGAGCATTTTCCAAAATTGTAGAGAATTATTTGTATAAATTTGTTATTACTTAAAGATAACTTTAGTAAATTGAACCTCACTTTTTAAATGGATCATTTTACATTACATGTGGAATTAAATAAAAACCACAGAGCTTCTTTCTAGGTGCTCAGCAGTCACCAGATCGTAGGGAAACTAATGGCTGGCTACAATATGTTGATTTTGATACCGAATGAGTTTGTGGTTTTTTATCACAAGGATCTGATACAAAAAGGTCCGGAACTGTGTGTAGAAAATTTAATGAGGGTTTACCCAACGTTGCTTGTAACGTAAATCAAAAATCTCTTCAAATCAGTGTAAATAGCAAAAATATATCATCATCAGTTGTTTATTGATAGAAAAATATTATAAACAATGACAGCATCAAGTTAACTTGTTAAAGAGTAGTGAAAAAGTAACTATTTTATTACTTATCTCTAAATTCTTTCTATTTTTACAGCATATGTGATTTAAAAACATTACCATCAATATTGTAAACAAAAAAATTGGTTTCAGACCCAGGATAATTTATTTATTGTTTTTTTCTAATTGTATTCATATAAAATTACCTTTTTAGCTTGTATATAAAAATTAACTGTATTGAATTTTTAACAAATTAATCAATATTTAAAGTAACTATGTTTATTCTGAATGGTGTTGGTGCAGGTCAGTGCTTCAGGGGACGCCAGGAGACAGCAATGCTCCCAGCAACCCCACATCCTCCCCCTACCGCCTTAACCCCTTGCTGGCCAAGTATGACGAGGACTTCCCTCTACGCAAGACCGGTAAGTACCGTCGATTGTAACATATCAGCTGCAACTGTGTGTGCGTTGTGTCACTAATCTGTCTCAGTCGTCACTTGTTAACGATATCGCGTTATTACGATGTACCGGGTGATCTGTATGCCTCAACCGGTTTCCTTTTGGTTCAGTAGAACAGTAAATTTGAAAATAACACTAGTATTGAGTAAGTTTTAAATATATGTTAAAATTACATCAACAAAAGAATTGAGCTTCTCGTTTCTTTTTGGTTACTAGACCAGCCAAGCTCTTTGTGTATTTGATATAAAATATCAGGTATGGTGATAGAATCTTACAATGTGAAATTAATTTTTTTATAATTCATGCTAATAAGATTAATATTTATCTTTTACATCTCTCTTTCGATTGAAACACAATTTTTAGTTGATTTTGGTTGTATACAATTCTTAAAACAACCTTTTATCAGCCTTAATTTTTTATTGTAGTTTTATAAACATGAAATTAAACATATATGGATTATAATCCTTTGAGTTATCAAATGGATGAATTATATATTTAGTAAACTAAATGATTTGTGTGCATGGTTGTGTGGTGTTCACTAACTCACTACTGCAACAGCTTTTCTGTCAACAATCTGTGAGTGTTAAGTTCAATTTTGCTGTAAGAACGTTGTTTTAAAATCAAGTGGAATGCGTTGTAGGCAATGCAATGTGAATATCTGAAAGTGTCATTTAATTCTGTCTGCATTCATTTTCAATTTGTGAAACAAGTGAATTGCAGACCAAGAGCAAGTGATGTAGAGCAGTAGAGTAGTGTTGAGTGTTGTGCTAACGCTAACAACCCCCCCTCCCCTTGTTTCTGTAGCGTCCGAGCCCAACTTGCTCAAGGTGCGGCTGAAGCAGAGAGTGATCGAGCGACGGGCGAGTCCTATCGCGCGGCGCAAGGACCGTCACATCAAGCGCAAATCTCAACTCGCAAGTATGCATCCTGGCATGGTCACACTAATTGCTTCCATTAACACTCCACCGGCGTGAATTAACTTGCTTCTTCCGAGGAGCTGTTAGATTAAATATAGATAAAGTACTAAATTATTGGCACCACTCAGAAGAACAATTAATTGTCAATAACAGCAGAAATTGTTTGTTTTTGTAATTGACTAAATTTTGCTGTATGAGGTTTTGAAGCTATGAAATATTATTTTTGATAGCTTATTTTGATTCAAAAATTAAAAAGGAAATGTTAAATGCATTTCTGAAAAACTGCCATTATTAAGTTTAGTTAGTAACAATGTTTATTTAGAATGTTCCAGAACCCTGTCACAATATTGTAGGACACACTGTACAATTCGAAACAGTTGTTGATATATCATATAACCGGAACTCCTTTTTCCATATATGCATTCACTACCATCCTCCAGAGCCCTCTGCCCTTTGCCAGCCAAAGTTGAACTGGCTAACCAGGAAATTGAGCAACTTTTTCAACTAAAATTATACATAAAATTCTTAAGTTTGTTAGTATAAAATATTTATACTCTATTTCTAAATGGTAAGTCTAAACTATAATAACACTAAATCCATCTCGGCAACTATCATCACTAAGAGACAAACAAATTATGTCCGTTAAAATTGTTGTTTAGTATTAAGATTGATTGTTGTTGAACTCTTGTATGATAGTTTCTGCATACGAAATGCCAAACAAGAGATAAAGTATGCGAACTATATATTTTATTACTTCACTTAGCCTTGGATTGGAAACTTTTCTTCTATGTTTTCTCTATCTATATATTTATGATGTGTATCGAAATAATTATACCCCATTATTTAATTTTGTTAAACACAAGACTGTTGTAGCTTACAGAATAGTACATTTGTAAGTACATGCCGTAGAATTTTGTGACACGGGTTTGAGGACACTGTAACTTTATAATATGGTGTGATACAGTACAACATAAGTGTTGTGATGTTCCAGTAGAGTCGTCTGGTAGCAACACGGACTCTGGCCCGAACTCTCCTCCAGTCTCTCAACTCTCACCTCCTGGTGGTCACAACACCCCCATTCAAGAGGTAAGTAAGCTGGAGGCCACAGTAGCATACAATATAACTGAAAATGTAATTAGATAAAATATTTTCAGAATTTATCTTAGAGATTTTGAGATCCAGTCCTGGAAGATAAACAATTAAACCACATGGGTATTATTGCCAAAATAAGATTACTACTTTTTGTTTGTTTTTATTAAATTGTTTATTTCCTCCAATATCAGTTTTCTCAGTGTTGTTAGTTCAGCAGTCATCAAGACACAGTCTTTACAGTATAAGTTTTGGGTGTACACCTTTATCATTCTACACAAAAAGATTACACCTTGTCCTATGTCGTAGAAATAAGCATGTGCTCTTTGTTGCACTATGTTACTAGTGTACCGTTTTACTGGCACATGAGGGGTTAGCTTTGAAATTTAAAATAAACTTTTGTGAAGGTTTAAAAATAAAAGTAAATCTTCTGAAATAAATAAAGTTTAAACTAAAATAAAACTTCTTCTTAAAAATAATAACTGGAATTAAAATTAAAATAAAAACTTCTTGATGACTTTTAAATTCAAACTTGTAATATATTCTTCACTCCCAAAAATGTACAAAGTTCTTACAGCTTGTCTTTTATTCAATTTTCAAAATTCAAACATTCACACTGTGATCTGGCAATTCTTCACTTTAATTTATCTTCAAAATTCAATTATATTTGTTACTAATTTTCTTTACTTTACTTTAAAATTATTCTTCAGTGTTAGAGATTTAAAAATCAAATAAATTCTTCAGTGTTAGAGATTTAATAAATAAAAAAATTGCTGAAAGCATCTGTAACAACCACAAAACTCTTTTAGTATTTTTACATAAAGTTTTATATACATGTGCTCACTGCACCAAGAAGTTTTATATTGCACAGATCAAAAGGATAAGTTCATAAATTCCCATTAAATTTAATTTTTACAATATTTCTTTCCCCAAAATTATTCCAAAATAACTAAGAATGAATATTGACTGAACTCCAGTTAAAAGGTTCACTTACCCGCAGGTTCGATGACAATTAGCAAAAAGATTTACTCTAAGCACTATTTAATCTACTCGTTACAATCACTGCCGATTAACTGAGGCGGAGGGCGTCTACCTCACCCCACCTCTCAATTTCGTTATCGAACACTGCCATGTGCGATGCGCGCCTCGCCGATAGCAGCCTCTTTTGTACAGTCCAGCCCTTATCATTCATCTAGGCCTACTCCTTCCACCGGTAATCCAGTTACCCCAGAATTATTATTTAATACAATCGGTACACTAGGAACGGTACGAATAAGTTTCATCATACATTTTTATTAGCTTTTTAAAATTTATGACTTTGATAACACTAATGGTTCTGTCACATTTTTGACAACAACTGGTGGATCAGTATGAATTGTAAAAGTTGATCAAAATTAATTCATTTTGAATAGCAAACAATTTGTTTCATTAGAATTGGAACAAAGGTTTGCGAATCCTTTTGCCGAAGAGTCTCTTCTCTGTCACTGATTTAGCATAAGCTCTTATCAACTAGCAGCATTAAATACTTAATCTCACACTTTGCTTTTCACAGGAAGGAGAGCCCCAGTACGCCCAGCTGTCAACTAGTCCTGGCAGTATGAATGATCTGTCTGGTCTCTACACTTCCCCCTCCATGCCAAACATCTCCCTGGGTCGTCCCCCCACCTCCACTGCCAGTGTGAGTCTCCTACAGTAATATTAATAAGTTTAGTTACTCCTCTAGTTACAGATCTAAACATTACAACTGATAGAGAGTTGGAGCTAAATAGTTTCTGAATGGTGTAGTGATAGATTAATTTAAATTAACTACTAATACGGCTTGAAGCAATCAGAAAGGGTAGTTAATTGATTTATTACTGTAATCGAATTCAAACATTTTATGGCTAGTATACATATGTAAAGTGGGTAAATAACTGTATGGTATAAAAAAGGGGTTGTCGGACTTACCAACATTTTTCCATCTGTCACACACAGCATGGCACAATTTCCCTAATGTTTCCTCCTCTCAAATGCACTGTCAAAGGTCAACATACTGTTTGTAGCCTTATAATTTGTGTAACCAAATAATTAATTTCTACTTCACTGTTTGTCATCTTGCACAGCTCTCTGATCCCTGATTGTCGGTAAAGTTAAAGGAATACCACTTCACTTATCGCTTTATTTAAGTTAAAGGAATACCACTTCACTTATCGCTTTAATTTTGCAGGAGAGCAAGCTGGCCCCGGTGTCTGAAGCGGAAGTGAGAGCAGCATTCGCCGCCAGACTGGGCATGCCCTTGACAGGCCAGATGTTATCTGGAACCTTGCCCTACTACCCAACCTTACCAGGTAAACATTATGGACTGCACATGTTAACAATTGTTACAGAAGCTTTACCACATTGTTCTACAAAAGTGTAATATGTTTTCTCTTGATGTAGTGATAGAAGCAGCGGAGTATGGCAGTGCTGCATACACACACAAGCAGATGGCGTCGCTGGAGCAGCGCGGCGCTTGTCTGCCCAGCATGTACCCTCATGTGGCCATCACGGACACACAGGTGGCCCATGCAAGACTCAACAAGCAGGGTCATCGTCCTCTGGGTCGCACGCAGAGTGCTCCCCTCCCCCTCGGCCACCCAATGCTTGCGGCCGGCATCGTCTTGGACCCTCCTCCTCCCCCGACACATCATCCTGCACACCTCTCCACTCACAACCTCCTGAGACAGGTGAGGAACAGGCGGTCGTGTGAACACCATGAATTTTATTTATATACAAAATTGTATAATGGCCAATGCACAGATATTTCTGTTAAAAAAAAAGTGAAATAGCTGAGAAAACTTACGTTTTCAAGATATCACAACTTTTATATTTCAGTCTTTGGGCTCTACAATTTTTTGGTAGTAACAAAAAAGAGGGGTTTATTATCCTCTTCACGATATATTCGTTTTCTCGAAACGGAATAGCTTTTTATCTCCATTCTAGTATGGAAAATTTTGGAATTCATCCTGTTTTTTCTTCTAGTTTTTCTATAAAGTGTACCATGTTTTGAGAACATGATTTGTCCTTTATCATTTCTACCTGGTATGTTTTTCTACATTTTGTTTTTGATGATGGAAGGATTTTGATGGAAACAGGAGTTTTTCAGACATTAGACCATTGTTCAGTGATACAGAAATAAGTAACACTATGTTTCGAGATCTGATCCATTTCTCAGGTGGATATCTAACCTAACCCATAACTATATTCTAGGTTAAAATAAACAAATCATACCACAGTGTTGTGACATGCTCGTCAAGAATTGCAACAACCATGATTTGTGTTAACTCCGTGCATGCTCTCTATGAGAGTTGTGACTCTTGAATTATGGGTGTCGCAATGCTCTGGTATGATTTAGTTATTTTAACCTAAATTGTAGTTTTGTGTTAAGTTAGTTATCCACCTGAGGAAGAGATCAGATTGTGGATCTCAGAGCATAGTGTTATTGATTCTTTTGTATCACTGAACAATGGCAAATGTGTAGAAAAATCATGTTTCCTGCAGTAACTGGGTACTTATAATTTGTAGCAATCATATTAGGTAACAATACAACAAATAAATGGAAGCTTATACTCACAAACACTTGCTTTGGTGGGTACAAATGCATAATTAATAAAGTTCAATATAACACATTATATGCAGCTGCATTGAGCATTGTCCATAGATCTATATACTTATGTACATGTTTACATTGTGTTCAGTTAAATTTCATAAATAAACGACTGGTAAAGTGAAATTTACTGTTGTTTTGGGTACAAGCCGCAAGAGTTATGAAAAATCAAAAGAAGATATTAAATGTATATTGAGATTAAGACCTGTTACTGTTTTTATGTATAAAACTCTTAGCTAGATGTACTGTTGTTTGGATAGCTGGCCAAACAAAGCAAAATGTTGAATAATTCTGTTTAAAGAATTACGAAAACTAAGATTTGGCATTTCTTGATTAAGATATCATTTGAAACCTTGAAATATGTATTATTTTAGAATACTGATTCATCTAAATATTGTGAAAACCATTGTAAGGTATTCTTGAGAATGATTGAGCAAAAGATTATAGGTATTTACTAATTTTTGAGTTAAGAATAAAATATAATTATATGAAGTGTGGGTAGAAAATAATCGGATTGCTAGTGACGGAGCCACAGATCGAACGCAATAAGGCTGAATATCGTACAGCTGGTCACGTTGCTCTCCCTCCTACACCTCCTCGAGTTTCATTTGGTTCCTGTACTTTTCCGGCCCGTAGCGCCAGTTATGAACATTTAACTTCTTGTCTCTGCGTTGGAAAAATTTTCACCAGAAAGAACAGCTTGTGAACATCAAATTTCTTTTCAAACTTGGAAAATTTCCAATTGTGACATCTGATAATATAAACACAAGTGTGGCTTAAACAATTTAAATATGGCCATGAAGACACGAGTGACAACACACACATTGACAGACCATCATCAACAAAAACTGATGTTAACATTGTAAAGATCGGTACTGGAGGGGCAGACAGTAAATCAGAATTACTAAATTACTATATTAATTTCCTGACTACCTTAAGTGAGCATATACGAAGAAAACGTAACGATTTGGGTGAAAAAGTCATGGATTCTCCACCAGGATTATGCTCCATCCAGCTCACAAAGCTTTGTCAGTGAGGACATTTTTTTTGCCATACACAACATCCCCTGTCTTAGATCATCCACCCGATCATGGCCTGTGACCTTTTTGTTCCGTAAATCAAGTCAACTTTGAAAAGAACGAGTGATGGAAGTCATCAACAGGGCTATGGAAAATGATCTGCAGCATTGTAACGTAAGTCGAAAACTCGCATGGAGTAGTGCAGAGACAGAGGAGGGGAGTACATTGAAGGGGGAGAACATAAAATTTTAAATATCTGTAAGTGTGCTGTAAGCAAAATTTTGTTTTCAGGCTTAGGCCAGTAATTTTCTGACCACACCTTGTATGTTTGCTGACAGTACATTTAATTATCAGCCAGACTTTTACGTAAATTGGTACAAGTTGTAAAGGAAATTTTGTTGTATGCAGCAAATCCGCCAGACAGTGTTGACACGAGCGGGCAGCCGGGCACAGTCACTCAGTGGCAGCCAACTGGACGAGGCCCCAGAGGCTGAGGATCTCACAGAGGTTGGATTTTAATCTAAACATATACAAATATATGGTAATCGTGTAATACTGAGTGTTTACTTACTTATTACTCAGTATAGTAACTTTCCTGACAAAATTATTCATATTTAAATCGTAGTGTTATTTTAGGCTATTTTGGAATAGTATCACGTTACATCTTAACTCTATGCAACTCAACATGATTTTTCTGTGTATGTTACATTTCATGCTTTTGCCGAAACAAGCAGGTTCAAAAGTATGATGACTAACGAAAGTGACTTTGTTTATTCTGTTTCCATTGTTAAGTTTTCACTATAGTACGCCCCCCAGTATAAATTAAGTTATCTTGTTGAAGGTGATAGACTTGACAGAGAAGGACAAGAAGAGTGAGGTAGAGGGAGAGAGTGAGATATGTCGTCAGCAGAGGGAACGGGAGAGCTTCTTGCAGCAGCAGCGTGACTTGATGATGAGACACACGCTGCAAGTTAGTGAAGGTACATCCGACACTCATTACAAATGTTTTAAATAATGTTTTACCAGTTTTTACCACTGAAATTGAGATACTAGAAATGAGTGATCACTGTTACAGGCTCGGCATTCAGTCCCCGGTTGTCACACGTGGTCAGACCACTGAGTCGAGCTCTCTCCAGCCCCTTGGTGGCCCTCAGCCCTGAGTCTGGTCCTGTTACCAACCCCCCTCAGAGGTCAGTGGAATGCATCAGAAGAACTAGCTATAATTTCCCCCAGGAGGATTTAGCTGATAGTAAATGTTGAGATGTTGGAGCCTAAAGGTTGTTCAATAGGTCTAGTTTACTGAGAAGGATAACTGTTGGAGTAACTGTGGCTCCCTTAGTGCGGAAAAATTTTTTGCAAGTCTAAACACAAGGCAGTATTGTCTCCCCTGTCCACTTTGGCTGAAAGAAGCTTGAACAGAGTTGACTTACCTTTCTTCCCAGATGACGTGACATTCTTGAATCTTTATGTTGGATGTAACATGGGATCTCGACAGGAGGTGGTCCCTACCTCCAACCTTACCCATCCTGAATATCCTATCACTAGAGAAGCAAGCACAAACGTTATTTTAGGACTAAGTGCCATTGCAAGTGCTTGCATCTCATTAGATGTATCGGCTTCTTGTCACAAGTGAACTAAAACAATAAAAAACTAGGTTTCACTTTATTATGTGATTTTAGTCTTTCTTAGTTCATTATAACTTGCCTTATGCAGCCATATATTATAGTAAATGCACTACCAATGAAGCGAATCTTTTGAAGCACTACGTAAAAAAAAACATTAAATATTGTGCTAAAACCGTTTCCCATAGAATTCGATAAATTTATGACAAACCAATTTTATCATATTTTAAACTATAAATTAATGCACTGAATTGCGTTTTTGTTTTTTTTTATGGCTACATATGCTCATTAAAATAAAATTCAAACAGGTACAAATACAATTTATTTTAGAAAGAACTGAACATTTAGTTAAGTACAATATTTAAAATTCAGATCTTATTTTTCTAAAAAAAAGCATAAAGCAACTCAAACACAACATATCCCAGTGTATATTCAGGGGCTGACAATAGCACTGTTATCAGTTTTGCCAGTCATTGCTTCTAAAATAGCGTGGGCAAGGTCATTTTAAAGGAAAACTGCCCTTAGTAGAGATAAATTAAATATTTCAATAAATATAATGTTGATAGTTTACTCCTATTTTATCGTTAAGTTGATTTACAATTAATAATGTTCTGAGAAAAATAAATAGAACTAGAATAAATAATAGAAATGGAATAGTTATGTATTGCTTTGCCAATAGTAACTTGAGTTGCTCTCCATGTTTCAGTAATACATTTTATGTTAAATTACCTCTATATTTAGATTTATCCAATTAAAAGGCAGATTATGACTATTATGCAATGTTTAGCAGTCCTGGTCATGCTGTGACAACTGGCTTAGCGTACGACGGGCTGATGCTAAAACACGCTTGTGTCTGTGGTGACAACTCACTTCACCTGGAGCACGGTGGCCGGCTGCAAAGTGTGTGGGCACGTCTGGGCGAGACCGGACTGGTCCAACGGTGTGACAGGGTGCGAAGTCGCAAGGCCACCCTAGAGGAGCTCCAGGTCTGCCACAGTGAGGCACACACGCTGCTCTTTGGTGAGTCAGACCTGACCTACGTGCGCTCGCTCAATAATTATGTGTTTGCTCGATTTAGAGATACATATAGAGTAGACAGCATAGAATAGGAAACACAAAAATTTGTCCTTAACCCTTTAAGTGGCGGTCATTTGTGGTCTCAGTGGCAGGCCGTTTTCGGGTAAATTGCCGTGATCGTTAGACTTATTTTTAGAAAATATTGTATAAGTGATAACCTAGCAACATTATATATTTTTGATTTCCTTATAAACTATAGAATAAGAATAATTATGATATTTGGTTCCTTATTTTTATTTTCAGATGAATATCACTGTAGGTGTGTAAAGATTTTCTTTTAGAAAAAATAATTTTTAAGTTCTACTGTCCGTCACTTTGAAACTACTGGAGCTACAAAATAATGTCATATTTACAGAATATACACAATTTTATTCTAAACAAATTACTACCTATGCATTTTTTTCTATTTACAAGAACAAAAAAGTTAGAAGGGAAAAACTAAATCAATGTACAAACTGTTTTTGTTTTGTTTTTTTTTTTCTTTTTTTTACTCCGAGTCACTAGTCACTAGGGCTTGTATTTTCCTCCTAGTAGTGTAGGGCCTATAATAGTGGCTTAGTTTGTCATAGCACAGTATATTTCGTAAATATAAAACAGGAATTGTCTTATCGCAGACCCCTCCCCATCCTCAGACAGAGGTCAAAGTCGAGCGGTCTAGTAGATAACGTGATTACAGAATCTCGCCGCCCGTTCAGCTGGTGCGCCGCATTCTTGTACTTTCGTGTTTTACTGTGTGTGTAATAGATTAGTGATGGGTGACACTATGAGAATTTGGGATTTACCCAGGAGCGAAGAGGGGACCATTCGTTTTTTTACAAGATCGTGACTAGTTGCTTAAATCTAAAATATTCGTGGCGGTCGGCAGTTGCGGCTGAAGGCGGAAATCCACTACACTCACTCATCCTTGATATTGCTGCATTCTGGGCGTCACAGGAAACCCATTAACAATTAATAATCGTAAGTTTGTAATTGAAGAGTTGCTTTTTCGTTCTATAATGTTTTTTTCTATAAATTATATGTTTGTGTTCCTCATACTGGTGTGGTCGGTATAATCCCAAAGTACCCCAACATTTTCCATGACGAACGAATAACCTAAACATTTACCGGTAACACAAACAACGCGATAAACAGTAATATACTGACAATAACAGTATGCAAAGTCGCCAAACAAAACAGTGACGAGACGAGTAGACAGCTGTTCTCTCGTCTGCCGCCAGGTCAAACGAAAACTGTTGGATTCATTTAGGCCAGCAAACATTAGTAACATGAATACACACTATACTATATGATATATATAGGAAATTTCATGGAGAATACGATAGTTCAAACTAGGCCTAAAAATAATGGATGGTTGCGGAGCAACAGCCTTAAATGTGAAGCGACAGCTGTGCCGCGTGAATCATACGTCTCAGACGGCGCTTGCCACTTATAGGGTTAAAGCACTGAATTTAAATTTATTTACTTCTTCCTAGCTTCCAATTATAACTTAGGCTTTAGGCTTCCAATTAGCTTTTAAAAAATTAATCTTAATTTCCTTAAAGTTCTAGTTAAATTAAAATTTCTGAAGTTTGTTTTTTATAACTTCGTGTATTTTTGGAAGTAAAAAAATAAAAACTGATTTTATAAGCTCTTTTAAATATATTTTGTACAAATAAATATTTAAATGAAAAAAATTATGAATTTCCCAATTCACTGAAAAAAATTATAATACAAAACTAAATTTAAATCCCAATTATGCCATTTTACAGCTACTGTAAACAATGTTTAGATTTATTTAATATATAACATGCAATTTGACATAGTAACAGAGCTTTTGTGTAGATCTCAAGAATTAAAATGTAGTCCTCACAGAAAAAGTCATCAACGCACCAGCTTATAGCGCAGAACTGCGTTTCATTGCTTTAACAACAAGTTTCGGATTGGTTAAGTTGGTCAAACCAACGAGTGCACAGCTGTTGTGTAACGTTAACTTAACATTCTCACGCATTTTATCACGATTCCCATCATTCGTTTGTGGAGTCATTTTTACTAGTGAGAAGAATTAACACATTCGTTATCAATATTTACATGAGCACTCTGTGGTGCATGTGCCAATAACACTGTGTTGCTCAAATTGTTAAACATGAAAAAATCAAATAACAGACAGATGTTCTATTTACTTAATTCTGCTTTTTTGAAGAAATCGAAGTTACTCATACTAGAAAACACCCTTATACTTAACAACGATACAGTGACTAACTCAGTTTTAAATTCAGGCACCAATCCACTGAATCGCCAGAAACTGGACATGAGCAAGTTGTCACAGTTGCCCATCAAGAGCTTTGTGCGGCTGCCGTGTGGAGGTGTGGGCGTGGACTCGGACACTACCTGGAATGAGCTACACACAGGGCCTGCAGCACGCATGGCTGTGGGCTGTGTCGTTGATCTAGCCTTCAAAAGTACGTGTCTTAGGCTTAATTTGATCTATGCTATCATTTTTTGAAAAGTAATGTGAATCGATTTCTGTTAAAATGAAATGAAGTTTTCAATTTCAACGGGCTATAGTAGAATTTATATGGGGTGTTTAGATTATTTTTCAAATAATAATTTTTAAACTGTATTGTAATGGAATTTTGAAATTGCAGCGGCGACAGGTGATGTCAAGAACGGTATGGCAGTGGTGCGGCCTCCAGGTCACCATGCGGAAGCGTCACAGGCCATGGGGTTCTGTTTCTTCAACTCAGTCGCCATAGCAACACGCTTGCTACAGCAGAGGCTGGACCTCCGCAGGATACTGATTGTTGACTGGGTAAATACAAATATCAGGCTGATCTTCATATCTATTACGTCAACCGTGGATCTCGTAACCAATCAACAACTAATTCGAAACGTCATCTTACTTTGCTAGTCACTGTATTTTAATAACTGTTGTAGTCAAACTCTATAACCTGCTTACAGACACTGAGCTTGATTGATAACTACAACTAATTGGTCTGTGAGGTCAAGCCAGTATGTGCTGTTATTTTAAAATTGATCAAATAAATTTTGTTACACAAAAAAACTTTGGTAATGTACAAGTTTTATTTTTTTTTTAATTTGACATTTTTACCTTTAGCACATAGTTTAGATGTCATGGGAACCACATAAGTTATAAGCAGATGTTTTATGTAAAATTTATATGTTTAAAAGTAAACAGAATATCTCTTTGCCTTCTTGTGAAACATAGCTCCATATAAATAATTTCAAATGTAAACTGCACTATTAACAAGACAAGTTGTGTTAAACTTTTGAGCTTGAGTTGGCTGGTTATCAATATACCACTAGAAATATGTACATTGCTCGTACTAACACATGTGACTATTGTGCAGGATGTTCACCATGGCAACGGAACCCAGCAGGTGTTCTACGATGACCACAGAGTCCTCTACCTCTCCATCCACAGGCACGACGATGGTAACTTCTTCCCTGGCACTGGCGGCCCTACGGAGGTAAGCATACAATACAATATGGTTTGAATGGAACTAACGCTCAGCTGGATCATAGTGAAAATTAATATTATGAGCCTAAAATAACAAGTGTATTGACTTTTTTGTGCGTCTGGTCAGCTTCTATCCTGTTGAAAGAGGGAGGACCAAACTCCGAGGCATGTCAGTCTCAAAAGCTTTTTGCACTCTTCACAGAGTAAAAAAGAGGTTTTCAGTAGACTCCAGCCTGTTCAAAAAGCTAGATGAAAAACATTTTTATGCTACAACAAAACAAATCTCATTTCAAAACAATTTGACTTAAAAATTTCTTCTCGCAATTCTTTTATTTTCATACTTTTTTTAGGTTATTGCCTGGTTTCAAACGAGAAGGGAAAGAATTTTTGGTGGATACTTAAAAGATATATTTTTTCAATAAATTTTAACAATAAGTAGATAGTTTATGTCTGAACAAGTGAAGTGGAGTGTGGAATGAAAAAACTTTGTTTTAGAACAGACTTTGATATTTTTTTAGAAGTTAATAACAATAATCATGTACGTACTGTGTTATGTTCCAGTGTGGTACTGGGGCAGGACTGGGCTTCAATGTGAACGTAGCCTGGTCTGGTGGTCTCAACCCTGCCATGGGCGATGCCGAGTACCTGGCAGCATTCCGCACCATCGTCATGCCCATTGCCAAGGTAAATACTGATGAAAATTAAAGTTAACAAATTTTATTGTCTTAAATTTCACCATTTATTCAATGAAATCTAGAATGTGTAAATGATGATTGGTGTTGGTTTAGGAGTTCGAACCGGAGGTGGTGATGGTCTCCGCAGGGTTCGACGCGGCTACAGGACACCCCCCACCGCTGGGAGGGTACAAACTCTCACCAGCCTGTTTCGGCTACATGACGCAACAACTGATGCAGCTCGCCCACGGGAAGGTAGCGTTACTTGTTCATTATTGTACACTAACACCAACACACACACACACACTTACCACTAAACTACCATCAACCTTCTGATAAGAATTTAGTGTCAAACTCATCACTGAATAACCACTGCACTACAGAAACAACTGTCCACATAGGTATATAACAAAACTAGAGAAAACAAAACGAACAGAGAACTGGAATTTTATTGAATTGAGTGATAAGCGTAGTGGCAGACAGACTCAGAGTTGTTGTGGTTTAAACAGCTTGAATGTGTGAATTAAAATTAGTCAACTATTTTGACTTAGAAATGAGTTTATTGTGGCTACTTTAAATTAATGTAGTCAGTCTTAATAAATTGTTTGAAGACTAAACTATATACTTCAGGAGTGAAGAATGGTTAAGTAATCGTCTTTTATTTAACCCTTTAAGGAGTATGGACGTCATATGACGTTCTTTTGATAGGCTAAAATGATTAATGGATGAAATCCAAAAAATGACCACAAGGAGTAAAAAATAAAAATCTTTAAATCTCTTATAAAATGTTTATATACATTTGGAAGCTTAATAAAAAAAGGACTACGTGTTCTACAAATCAATATTTCAGTACTTTTTCAAATCAAATGTCTTATTTCCTCATTACGGCAGACTCGTAAGAATATACGTCATATGCCGTCCTTACTCATTATGTAGAGTTTACATGCACTCCTTAAAGAGTTAAAGATCATATAGAAGTATCACATTACGTAATCATATTAAAAACTTTTTTTCAGAATATTTTACAACTTATTTTTGAGTGTAACTCTTACCAAATTAGCTTACCATTGAAAAACCCATCCTAATCATATATGGTATCAAAATGGCATATATGAAATTATGTATATATGTAAAAAGCTTCAGCTTGTTCTCACACAGTGGAGTCGAGTACGGGTACATCACGGGCTTTGGCAAAGTCAGCTTCAAAGGTGGCCTCGATATTGGTTCTGTCTTCAGCTGGATCTTTTTATTCAGCATTTTCAGATTCAGTTTGATAGGTTCCTTGGGTTCCATTTTCATCTGCTCTAAAAGAATGCTGTTTTGAGGTTGAGAATAGTCCACAAAGTCTTTGTTTACCGGTTTTTTCTTTTTGCGTTTTGATTCTCGCTCGGGTTTGGGCGGGTTCAGGGAGTTCAGATACCTCTCGGCGTGACGAATCTCTTTACTCAGATCTTTCAACAGTTTTGGTGCATCGATGATGGATGGAATCTCTTCTTTACGGCTCTTGTTAGTATCTCTATCTTGACTCCATTGCTTTAAAGTTATGAGCAGAGCCTTGACTCCCACCAGCAAGTAGGCTGGAACCTTGGAGGCTTCATCATTAATCATCTTTAGCTCCTCGCACAGACGTTTGGCTGCATACCAGTTGATTGTCTCAAACGCAGGAAACCTGAATCTCTCTGGTGTGCGAATCTTCTTTTCAATTTCATATATTTGTAACTGCATGGGGATATTGAGGCTGTGCAGGAAGTTGCCACCAAACACCAGAGTGTCCACGGGTGTGAGCACTGCGTGTATCCAGCCTGTGGGGATCAGCATGGTGTGGCCGGCCTGGACGATGCAGCGATAACAGCAGTCCACCTGGTCACCAAAGAAGGTTTCGTGCTGTGTACTGGAAGTCATCCATCGTTGGTACAAAGAGAGGTTGGCCAATGTTGGTTTGATTAGGTAAAATATTTTTTCACCCCTCAGGACATGGTACCATACCGAAGTTCCTCCAAAATCAATGTGGAAGTCTGTGTAGGAGTCTTTTACTCCAATGAGACAATACTTCTGTACCTCTGGACGTTTGCACACCGTCTGTAGAGTGCCAATGGACATGGGCCACACCGTGTTCACCCAGTCTAACTTGCGCGCCACTAAAGGAGCTTCCACCAGCTCACTCAACTTGGTAGTGGAGAACTCCAGGCTGATGAGATTCAACACTCTTTGTCTCATTGGATTGTTGAAGTAATTGACAAAGTCACATACTCTCATTCGGATGTCGGCTTGGCGAGCGACATCAATCACATCCACTTCTCTGTCCGATCCGACTAGAGCTTCTACATCTTGCACAGTGAAGTATTCTGAGGGAACTCTTATGTCCAGGCCATCTTTTTCTTCAACCATTATTGGCTGTTCAAAACCATTTTGGTACAGGTGTGCCACTGTCAACTGGGAACCCGTCAAACGGGTTACAACAGGATCTGCACTGGGAAAGTGCCTTGTCTTCAACTCTTGGATGAACACAGGTGTTCCAGTCTGAACAGGCTTACTATCAGCATCTTTATCTGTGTAGTTGTGCCGGTGCCAGTTGTTTTGTTTTGTTTTTTAAACAGTGAAGGTCCGCAAGTAAAGTCTACTCATACATCCGTAGTAAAGGAACTTAAAGTGGAAATACATATTGAGTATGGATGGACTAATTATTGAAACTTCAATTCTTTTCATTAGATTTTGATGCTACATATCCAATTTTAAAACATTTACAAAACTGGATTAGTTGTCATTTTTATTAATTTTGGCTATGAAGTATTCAATATTGTGATAGAATCATATGACAAAAGGGATGCAATGTTGAAGGAATTTTTGCATGAAAGGATGTGAGCACTAACTTTCATAAATATGACTTGGCTAGAATTAATAAATGACGTAATACGGCATACTGTGGATTGAAACATAGTACCGAAGAGACAAAACCCAATGCAACTTGCCGGTTTATAGACAATAAATAGACTGAAACCAAAGAACTAACATTTTCAAGGAGTTTTAGATCTTTTTCCAGGAAAAGTAAATTTGAAAGCCAAATTTAGGACTTGCTCGTCACTAATTTTGTACGTTCATAAGTATATGAGACTACATAAATAAAATTATGATTTATGAAAATAGTGTGTAAATATATTACAAATATTTAAAAGTTGCAATATAATCCAAATTTGAAATCAGAGTTAAACATGCCTATGCCTAGTTATCAGAAAAATTTAATTTCAATTTAGTCCAACTCTCATGAAATACTCAACTGTTCTAAATCATATAAATACTATAACAATGTTATGTTAGCACAAATTAACAATTACAATAATGTAAACCCTCTTAGTAAGCACAATTCAAAATGACTCCACTGCATTTTGCCCTGTACGTATGAGACATTTACAGTATTAAATGAGACTTATATCGTGAATATTAGTATGGCATCGAATGGTGAGTTCTAACTTTGTCTCCCAGGTGGTGTTGTCGCTGGAAGGGGGCTACGATCTTCCGGCCATCTGTGACTCTGCTGAGGAGTGTGTGAGGGCATTGCTGGGCGATGATCCTCGTCCAGTCTCACAAGAGGAGTTGCACCGTTTGCCAAACCAGAATGCCATCGACACGCTGCAGAAAACCATCGCAGTGCAGGTCTGTACATTGGCATGCCGTCACAGGGAACAGAGCAAGATAGGAATATTGCAAAAGTAATTTATTTTATTTAAAACTTTTAAGTTATTACAACATATAAGTGAATTAACAGCCAGCTCTCTCATAGATACTTGTATAACTTATTTTTACACTATTCAAATAAAAAACCCATTTTAAACATATATGGTATCAAAATGGCACATACAAAATGATGTATGTATGTAAAAATTGTACTTATACATCCATAATAAATTAAGGGATAAGTAAATTAAATACATCGGAATTTAGATAATTCAAATTACTCAACTTTCTTAACACTTTGTACCCTGTGTCCCTAATACATGTCAACGTGGTTCTCTGGGCCTTTTTTCATAGTAATATAATTATAAAAAAAAAAAAAAAAAACAGTTATTCCAGTAAGTATATAAATATATTATACTATGTGTAGTCTCAAAGGCAGAGATTCAAGCTTTTTATAAATGTATACATATATAAAGTTTAAACTATCAAAACTTAAAATATACATTTAATCTTTACTAAAACGTGAGCCAGGGGTTTCAAAATCAAGACATATGAATCTAAACAACCAATAAACATAATCAAAATATTAGAATCTGAAAATAATGCAGCCCGAGCTATGCTCTGGTTCTGGATAAAAGTGTTTAAAGAGACTGAAAAAAAGTACTTTATCAGTTATCAGACCATCAATGTTAGAATAACATCTAAATCATTTTTACATTGTATAGATATTACTCTATTAACATTTATATACTAATATATATTAATAAATAAAATATAAGTTGTATGCTATAAGAAAATGAATAGATCGTACTTATTCACTTTGATGGATGATAGGGCTCTTATACACATAATGTTCTACTGTATTTGAAGCATAAATAAATATTATTACTATTCCATGCGCTGCTAAATATTTTATCTTGCTCCATATAGTTCTTTTTTATTTTTGGTATCAGTTTTCGAACCAACTCTGCACAATGTAACACTCATAATTATCCTTTTTTAGTAACTTGTTTTTGTTTCAAATAGTTTCTGTCTTAGTTCCTACTTAACCGTGAGAAAAGTTGCATGAAGCAAAATCTGGAATGTGGGAATTTCAGTACTGGCAAAATTACACATTACAGAGTAGTGAAATTATACCACTTTGAGCAATGTTATGGTGAATTGTATCTCCACACTAAACATATTTAACCCCCTGTGCTAAAAAGTACACTCAATATCCTTTTCTCAACAGATTTGAATTTCAAATAGTGACAAGTTTTCTTTTTTTTTTTGGGGTCTTTAATTCTGACAATGTGCAGGCAAATTTTATTTTGATGTGTAACTGTGATCTGGAAAAATATGAATGCTTTCATCATAAACTTGTCCAAAATATCATGGCATCTTGTTACACTTCATTAGTTGTGCAGCAGTGATGAATAACTGGATTCTCATAGTCGTTTGCCATAGTATATACCAATATTGATCTGACTGTCTGCAAACAAATTTGATACAATAATATAAATGTTGCAACAACCAAGGATCACTTGAGATCATTGCGTATCTGAATATCATTTAGGTAGATCCAAAATCTAGAATTAAACATTGCGTTTGATTTATGTTCGATGTTAGATGTTATGTATTTAGAATCTACCACCATTTTTATAGCTAGTGATTCAAAATTCAGTGGAAAAGGTTCACCTGAATTTCAAAGAAAACTATTTCTAAGTTTCTGTTTTAGAGACAGCATTAACAAAGGAATTTATTGTAGAACTCACGTGTAATTGTTACCACTGGGATTGTTACAGTTGAGTCACTGGCCGGTACTGAAGCAGACTGCACACTTGGTGTCATGTTCAGCTATGGAGGCTACCCTCGGTGAGCGAGACGAGAGCGACACAGTGTCCGCAATGGCATCTCTATCGATGAAGCAGCAGGTCTCGTCACAGCTACAGTAAGTATAAATGTACTGAACCAGACTGCACACTTGGTGTCATGTTGAGCTATGGAGGCTACCCTCTGTGAGCGAGACGAGAGCGACACAGTGTCCGCAATGGCATCTCTATCGATGAAGCAGCAGGCCTCGTCACAGCTACAGTAAGTATAAATGTACTGAAGCAGACTGCACACTTGGTGTCATGTTGAGCTATGGAGGCTACCCTCGGTGAGCGAGACGAGAGCGACACAGTGTCCGCAATGGCATCTCTATCGATGAAGCAGCAGGCCTCGTCACAGCTACAGTAAGTATAAATGTACTGAAGCAGACTGCACACTTGGTGTCATGTTCAGCTATGGAGGCTACCCTCGGTGAGCGAGACGAGAGCGACACAGTGTCCGCAATGGCATCTCTATCGATGAAGCAGCAGGCCTCGTCACAGCTACAGTAAGTATAAATGTACTGAACCAGACTGCACACTTGGTGTCATGTTGAGCTATGGAGGCTACCCTCGGTGAGCGAGACGAGAGCGACACAGTGTACTTATGGTTTATCTGTATATAGAAGAAGAAACTTAGGTTAGAATTGTTGACGAATCAACAGAGAACTAGCAAAATTCTTTTAAATGAAGCTCCGGTAAAGTTACGCATAATAATTAGTCAAAAACCTATGTTTCGGTAGATTATTTTATGCCATTATAAATGTAAGCAATTATGGTATTTCACAAATCACGATAATAAAACAATGTATGGTGTGAACATTTTTGTATTTCTTGTGCCATGTCCTTTCTGTATTCTTTGACTATTATTTTGAGCTGAGATAGTCCAACCAAGCTGTCAGTTGCTATACATCTAACCATCCCTTCCTATTTAAAAATGTAGCCTATCTGTATTCTTTCAAGGGATATATTTTAATCCAAGTATACAATACGAACACATTGAATACATTTAGTGAGCGTCTACTGCCGAGCAATTGATAACTGTGCATAGATGTTGTTATTCATGATTATAACTTTAGAAAGTACAAATTTGAAGGCAGATATTATTTTATAAAAACACAACAATTCCTTACTTTGTTTATCTATACTCATGATTTTTCACTAACATTTGTTCAAAATATGTTGTGGGATACATGTAAACCACTTTTTTGTAACTAAACCAGGAGTGATCAATGAGAATTAGGTACCAGGAGTGTCTACATGTAATTGATTTATTATTTTCAAGAGTCTTACCAATATCGCCTTTATTAGTAATGTCAATTTATTCCATAATATATTGACTATTCTTAAGTAGGCCTATATTTAATTAACAATTTGAACATAAATTCTATGAATGGCTTTGCCACTGTATAAAGTATACAATGTACAATGTTGTGTAGGAGCCCAGAGAGGTCGAGAGAGGTCTCTGTTGAACCAATGGAAGAAGACGAGGTCAAGTGAAGAGGCTGTCACTGTCCGCTTTTTGTCTTAACCAAATCACTGGGGTGATTCTTGGCGGAACGATCCCACCGTTCCTTAGCTGGCGTCTCGTGTCAGTGTTTGTCGTCGTGGCGCAGGTTGTGAACCGCGCGCTCCTGCGGAGAGTCATTCCTCGTAACATTTTCTTTGTTTGTTGTCACTGTAGCATGTTCTGTCCGTTACCACCCACACCGGTGACTTAGTTGTGTACCTTATTGTGCTGTCGTTATCGTAGCCTTGAGTTGGTCTACCTCAGTTTCTCGCTCTAAGGCCATTTTACTTTTTGTCTTCCATTATTTAGTCTCGGTTTTCGTTGTTTTATGTCAGCATTCTGCTGAGCATTGTGTTTAGAATGTTAATTTCTATCTGATTGTTCTCGTTCAATTCAAAATGTGTCTGTTACGCGGAGTAGTATAATTGATTTTATGAAATGCTGGTTGGGTCTTCGGAACATGTTTTGAGAATATGGCAAGAAGGCCGTAAGGTTCTGAGAAGAGTTCATTTAGAAGCCGATAATTAAAAAGGCTCTAATAATAAGAATAATTTTATAAGCTTTAAAAGCTTTGCTTAGGAATGCAAACACGTATTGGATACCTTGCATTTAAAAAATACATTATGAAATACTTTATATTTAGTAAGCAAACTTTATTGTGACTTTGTCTATTTCCAATTAAAACATTTCCAAGTTTTTAAGATCCGCTTCGTAGTCATAAGATTAGAACAGAGCTACATATGGCAAGGTCATTGGAAAACGGAAAAGACATAGGTTAAGTTTGGTTGCGAGCTAGAATTTAAGTTTCTCCATGACATTGTTGTATGCTTATGGATTGAGCATAGTCAATTTTGAACTTTCTAAAGTTGAAGCTATCGTCACTTGCATTAATCAGCACATAATCTTTCTCCTTGAGAGGAGTTAATGTTTTTTCAGCATTCTAATGCCTTATTTCTTCGGACTCAATTTCAACACTGTGTATACAAATTGGAGCTTTAACGTTAACAATTAATATAGATGTTTAATAACTGGTTATATTGTTGGATTTTGAATGTTAATTAAAATTAACATTGTAATTTGTTTTATTATAAAACATTGTGATCATTTATTTATTTGTATTTTGAGTTAGTTCGATGCGTGTGACAATAATTTTGTGCGTACTTCATTTTATAACCGTGCTGATTTATGAACACTAGTACAGTTTTTTAATGTCTATATGGTTAGTTAATTGTTATATGTGATGTACCCTTTTGTGTATAGAATTTTTAAACATTCCAAATAACCTTTTTTATTTAAAATTATTTTTCCAGATTAAGTTTATAGTTATATTATAATTATACTATGTTTTGTATATAATAGAATGCGTTGTTAGATGATTTATTTTTTGTAAATGTTAGGCTTCAGCTTTTGAGAGAAATCATGTGATATATATTTATTGTTGTGCTAATGATATGAGAGTCTATAAATGTGGACATTATACCTTGCTAGAAGTTTATCAATTGTTATTCGTTGTATTGATGTATATATTTGTGAATATAAATATCGTATATTTTCGGAGTAGATAACTGATTGTCTAGCTGCTCACAATTAAACATTTAAGGCAGAAGTATTTATTAATGTGTTAGCTGCCAGCCCATGTACATATTTTTATTACTTTTTTTGCGTAAAACCTGAATTAAATTGACCAAATTTATTTGTTGAAAAATGTCGCTTGGCTATTACAGCCAAATAGATTGTCTTGAAATTCTTAAAGAATTTTCAGAAATAATTCCCTTTAGTTATAATTTTTTTTGCTGTGAAAAGTGAAATGTCAGGTAAGTTGGTAGCCGTGTTAGTGAACACCATGGGTTGGCAGCCCTGGTGGGCTCAACGTCTGTACGTATGTGTGTATGTCGGCAGGTCCGATATGTGTCAGTGCAATAGTTTAGTAGTTTAGCCTTTGTTTCCCATTCACTCATCCATTTTGTACTTTTTTATACAGATTTTAAAATAAATAAGATGCTTAGTAAAATTCTAAATTGTATATTTTAAGAATAATTTTAGTAAGAACAACAATAAACATGTGTAATACTAATAATGTGAAAGATTTTTTCTCTTGTAAATTTCTACCAAAACTGTTAAGTTTATTTATTTTATATTTACAAGGTTAGAAAAAAAGTTTAGTGAGACTTAAGTATTTAACACTATTGAAACAGTCAAATTTTAAAATGCTAAATAAATAGAAAATTTTAAGTAAAGTTACTACCAACTTTTTCTATTCCATAATTCAAGTGATGAACTTAGTTGAGAATATAGAAATAGGACAGGTTATTAGGTTTTATTATCAAGGAAACAATGTTCATTGTTTTAATCAGATTTGTTATTTAAAACTACCAAACTCTCTTAACGACTGGAAATTTATTAAAATCACCATTCATTTTCATGGATTTTGAAGTGTTTATGTTTTAAATCACTAAAATAATGACAATTTATTGATTTTACATCATACAGTAGTAACTGAAAAAAAACAAAACCCTAATAAATTAACATGTTTAACATATAAAACAGTATTAATGCTCTGAAAATATTGAACATGAATGTTTCTAGAAATGCAGCCTGTCTTTAGACACGCAAACGTGTAGAGATCAGAAGACAGTTGTATAAAATGTCTTGTTTTATCATTCACTAAATAGTTATAGTACAGTAAAACTAGTCATCACATTGAATAGATTTAACTTGTTGCGGACCTGTTTAAATATTCAATCTCACTAAACTTTAGACATACAAAGCACACTTCACTACTACTGCATCTTATACAAAATCTAGTCATGACCAAGCAAGAAACTTCACGTCGAGGTCAGACTCGCAGCACGCTTCTCAAGCCAATGATTCGCGTTCGGTTAATTATGTCTGTTGATTTTTTTATGTAATTTTAGAGTACTATATTTAAGTATGTTATGTTTTTTTTTTTTTTACTTTTTATTCGAGGGTATGAATCTTTGAGGTTTATATAATGGATCTTACATAAACTGTACATATACGTTGGAGACATTTGATTTGTTTTGCTTTGAAATGTTTGTGTCTTTCTTAGTCTTTGTTAAGTATTCTATTTCTACAAATATTGTGTCAGTTAAGTGTAAGAATGTATCTGCTATATGCATAGAATAAATTTCCGTCAAGGAACTCAAGTAGATCTGTTGTCTTTATTTTAATAATCCTTCACATGTCGTTTGCACCAACCAACCATATAACAACCGGATTGATCATCAACTGTAGATCAATACAAGCAAAAGTTAATTAAATTTAATTTCTTTCAATTATTTCCATTGACAGTGTTGTCTAAAACCACATGGTTTTAATCGGAGAAATTCTATGAAGGTGGAGTTTTTAAATTGATTAAATATTCTTAAAAAATAGCTTGTGAAATTTATAAAAAATAGATTTTTAATCTCTTTTTCGTAATATTTTATTTATAGCTTAAGAAAAAAAGAAATAAGTAGGTATGTTATTTTAGGGGTTTTTATGATACCCAAAGAGATTCCAATCCTCAAAACATTCTCTTTTTTTGTAACACAATGAAAAATGTTACAAATTCTGATATCCTCTCAAATTTAAATTAAATTAAAAGTGTATTAATTATTTTAGACAATAATAAATTTCAAACCAAGAATATTAAGCCTTTGTAAACCAGCGTCCGAGAGGCCTACGCCTACTTATACACTTTTACAATACTGTATGATTTGCTCTCTACTGCCATTAGTCTTGATGTAAATTAAATCATTTCTATTTTGTTTTGTAGCTTTTTAGAGTAGTGCTTGATTAGTGTAAGCAGAAATTGTGTTATGTATCTAACGTATTTGGTGATTAAAAAATAAATTTATATAAAATAATCACTGCAAAAATATCTGTAACTAAATACTGTTTCAATCCAAAATATTTTAAATTGATAAAATGGTTACATCTTATATGCATTACGAAATTACAGAACCTTTTTACTTTAATAGAGTGACAATTAATTTTTTGATAATAAGTGTTAAGTATTTAAAAGGAGAGTAAAGTGACCATGAGTAATGATACCAACTTTATAAATTACCAAAAGCTTATAAATAAAGTTTAAAATAATTTTTTCCTAAACGGCTGATCAGTCGGACATTAGTAGTTTAACTCTCCAACTGATGACCAACGTCAAAGACATTCATCAATACCGCTTGTGAACTGATAAAGACGGCACAGCCATCGGTCAACTTTCCACTAATATTATGCGAAATCTGTTTACATAAATTGCACCAGTCAAAACCCATACTCATAAATATCAATTCATTTCATATAGTTTATATTTGAAGGGGTAGAGGGAAAAAGGGGCCAAGTCAGTATTCAGAAACTTTTCAGGAGAGCACTTTTATGGTTAATTTCTTATACACCGCAATATTACATTTTTTTTTTAATTGTTACAGTAATTAGAAATATGCATTAGCTAATTATAAACCAAAATATATTAAAAAAACCCATTTTCCCCCTCTCTTTCCCAAGTTAAAAAACATTTTCTTTAGTTACTACCAAAAAAAAGAGGGAAAAAGGGGTCTTTTTACATGACATTTAGGCATAGTTTTCTATGGTGAGTTTGGAAAAAGACAATATTAAAAGCACAATTTTGTTTAAGTTAATATTTGAATATGAATGTTATAACATCTAATTACAATAATTATTCTTCACAGTAGAATGGAGTATTAATGGTACATTTCGAAAGATTCTTTCCAATGGTTGAAGTTACTTCTTCTTTGTTTTGAGATCATCACTGTGCTTAAGGTTACAGAAAAATCTTTCAGCAGCAATGTTGGAGCAGTATTTTACCAGTTCTCCTAGATCCTTATATTTTTCGTTTGATACAGGCAGTGGTTCTAAAAGAAAAAAAGAAAAGTAATTGCAGCTGGTTCAATTGTTTAAAAAGATTAGTTCAGAACTTTGAAATTAATATAATAAGCCCTAAACTTATTGTTAGAGAGACTAAAAGTATTTCCTTTATTACAGCGTTTACTAAAATAATATTAAAAATTTTAGTTCCTCGAAGCTTACCTTCATAAGATGAATCAGGGAGAGAATTAGGTTCGACTGTAAATCTTCTTCTCTCTGGTAAAGTAATGACAGTTTTTTCCCAAGCTCCACAAAAAGTATTTCTGTAGTACATAAGCCTTTCTGTTGTTTGTGTAAATTTAATTTCTCTCAATGGTCTTATTTTGATGGTAAGCTTCTTTGCATAGGTCAGGTTAAGATGTGCACTCCACTTCCGCCAAAATCTGTGATCTATTTCTTCAACGATGAATGGAGATGGTCTTTGTCTGCAATCTCGTATGTGCGGGGCCCACTCATAAGGCAGTTCAGCTCTAAAATTTGGCTTTATTAGAGCCATGTTTTTATCATTTTCCATATACGAGTGTCCCCTGATGGGGAAAGTTACCTGTACTGACTTAAACCTCTTTTGCACATGCACCATGTAATGAAGAGAAAACGAAATACTGTTGTATTTTTATTTTGTCCTCCGCACGAGTCGGCGAAGATGTGCAGGTTTTCAACACTTTGTGGTAAGTGAGTATTTAAAAAGTGGAATAACATCTGGGTAACATCATCACTGCCCTTTTTACCCTCTGATTCAGGGTATAGGTAAAACACACTTTTACTGTTACTTAAAGTGTGCACGTTAAAACAGAACACTGATAACTGTCTTTTGTAGTAGACATCATTGGTTGTCACATTGGGTACACATAAATTTTTCCCAAAATCTATACATATTGCTTCAAAAGAATCGGTCTTTTTGGCAGCTAGTCTTGCTTTACGCTTTAAGTCATAAAACTTTTCCGCTTTCAACTTGTGCAGTTTTAACTCAGTATCTGCTGCCCTTATTTTGATTTCAACTTCTTTCTTTTCATCTTCAGTCGCAGAATTTTTTAAGTCATTTTCCAACGATTGTTTTTTAACATACATTTGATCACAGAAACTGCAGGTGTCTGCTCTAGGATAGCCGAAGGAAATATTGTAACATGTATTGAAAATCTTTCTGTATGAGTCAATAGAAAGCCCAACATTTGGGTTAGCCACTTTAAAAAGCTTGAACATTTTTGATACATTGAGGTCTTCTGGCAAATATTTTTTTTAGAGTCCTTAATACAATAATGAGCTCCACGGCCATTGAATGATTCTATATGTTCTTTTATGAGCCGAATTTTTTCTTCAGATAGCTTATGGTTTCTGTTCAAGTGTTTGCCTCGCTGGTCTTTAGGAGACATGCCACTCATTTTTAATGAGTTAATCAAGTACTCAACTTTTTTCTTTGAAACCCCATGAATTGCAGAAAAAGCTTTTCTGCAAACATCAAATTCGGTAGTCACTCCTTCCAATACACCTCTAACTTTATATTTACATGACACATCTTTTAACTTGGCGTTTTCAATACCTACCCTAGGCCTACGCTTTTGGACTGGTAAGATAGATATCAGGCCACATAAGTAAGAATTCTGCTCATTTGTGTTTTCTAACAAGTTAAATCTGTTGATTATACTATCTCTCACCTCGAAAGGTATTTTATCAAAGCATTTTTTCTTGCATTTGCAATCGGATCCTTGTTCGTGACTCTGTACCCTGATTTTCTTAGCTACATCTCGCATTCTTCCGAATCCTTTTCTTTTTTTCGACAAACTTTGAACAAAAACTCCACCACTGTCACTTTCTTCTGTATCACAGTCATTCATTTTGACGTGACAACGTCTTAAATTAGGTTGCGGCTCGGAGTCACTCATGAAAAAGTGTAACGCCCGGTAACGTTACGATGCCCGTCCAGTGGGTCCGCCGCACGGGATAAAGCAGATAACTGTGAGTCCGCCGCACGGGATAAAGCAGATAACTATGTTTATTCGTGAAAATGTGGAGTGCTTAGATTCGTCATTTACAACAACTACAACAATAAAGGTAAATAATTGTACACTGATATTTCATTATCGTAAACTATGATTGATTGATTAATTGTTAGATTGACACAAAAGTTGAGAAACTGAGTTTATAGGTTATGTCATACTATTGACAAATGTTGATAGTGTTAAGTAAATTATTAGTTTAAATCACTCTGCAATCAATCGTAATTCAGTCGATTGAGAAGAAACAGCGCGTATTGCTAGTCAAACATTTAAAATAACAAATTATAACCTCTAACCTGTCATAACAGTGCGACCAAACAAACGAACTAAACCGACCAATCACCACGCGCGGAGTTAGAATTTAACTGTGTTTAGCAAGAATTTCAAATTCCAATTTTAGTAAATGTTTTATTCAACTTTACCATTTACAATAACAAATTTTAATTAATTTCAAATTATGTACAATGTTTTAGTAAACAAAATATATTTCTATAGTTAAAATTTGTGCAATTCTTATTTTCATTCAATTCCTTGTTCCTATTGTGCAATTTAATAATATTCATATCAATAAATATTCTACCGAGAAAAAGACGTTGTCACGTAAAATCTTCGCCCGTAAAACCGACTTTACAGGCAACCATAATTTTTTTAATTAGAAGTACAGTAATAATATTATAAGGCAACACTAACTCAATTTACACTTTAAACAGTTAACACGTATAGCCTTAACTAACCTCTCTACCAAACAAACAAAACACTGACACTCATGTCAAACGTAGGCCTACAGCATTGTCATAACAGCTACTGTGGTTATACAAAACACCAGTAAACATAATTATTGAAATCAGTAAAATAAATGTACGAATGTTAAATAATGTTAAGTAATAATTATATTGTATTTTAAGAAGACTCTGTAGCCTTACAACGAGTTTTTACTTCGTGTTGTATGGAAGTAAGCGTGCGTTTAGTCACTGACTTGACTCCTTCTTCCCCAGGACGCTCGACACTTGACCCCTTCTTCCCGCTAGGGCTGTATTTTCGATCTATTATTTATTAGTGACTAGACCCGTTTTTCTCACAAAACTTTATATTAATGTGAAGTACTCAGCCATGGCTACCACAATCCAACAACAAATACAATTAATTGTGAAAAGTAGTGACTTGGCCCCTTTTTCCCTCTACCCCTTCATTTGTAATATTACTCATTGTCAGCTGGTATCAATCCTGATGCTGTAAGGCATACAGCTGACAGACGCGCTGCACGGCCTTGACAACCTTTGTTGCTACTATTGCTAGGTTATTATGTAGGCTAATTGTTTATAATTTATTGTTATGTTATGAAATGGGCGATTCTCATTGTTTAAATGATATAGGTGATCTATTGGATGATAAAAATATTAGTTCTGATGATGGAAGTGACATATTATTATCAATTGAAGTGCATGATGATATTTCTTTATCAGATTTGTTGTCAGGTAGTCTGGATGATTATAAGCCGGTGGAATGTGAGTTGGGTTGTGAACAAATTGATAATGACAGGGACAAAAATTCATCATTATCTGATATTCCTCTTGCTCAAGGAATTTATCAAACCAATACTGATGCGTACTGCAAAAAAAATAGTACATATTTTACATTTTCATCAAAAAACTTTTTTGTGTTGTAAATGAGAGTATATAATATGTTACAATATTTTTGTTCACTGCAAAAATGTGAATATTTTGTACATTTACTGTAATTTACTATCTTAAGTCATGTGAAAGTTACATGGAGTGAAACTTAATTCTAAGTACAAATAAACAAAAACAATACTCTAGTAAGTGCATATTTTTAATATTTTAAGATTTTCTCTGGTTTCTAAAAAAAAATTTATATACCCCTTATTGCTTAGAATTAATCACATGATTTAAAAAATATCTGAAAAATATGCTGTGCAGAGACAAAAATCAGTGTATCATTCTGGGAATTTCTTATTATCAATCGGAGGGTTAAGCGGTCTGATCAGCTGGACATTGTCATCCAAAGGGTTAAGCTATTTTAAAGAGGTTTAGGTTCAGAGCTATATTTGAAGAAATATTATATTTTTTTACAACATTATAAAGCTGCCTTACAGAATATATGGCTGAAAAGTATATTTGGGTGTATATTTGTATTATGTACTCTAAACCTTAACATTATAAAATGCAATTTTATATCACCTCCCCCCATCATATCTATGATAAAATGTGATATAAAATCTACATGTATTTTTATAGAAGATTTATTTATTTACAAATTATTAACATGTTAACTCCTAAAAAAATACTGAAACTCATAAGACATGCTTCAAAACTTGTTATTTATGAACATACCTTATCATGAGGTAATTCCAAGAAAACAGCAACAACAAAAATGTTGACACCAAATTCCTTAGAAATGCGAGTTCATTGGTTGTCTCCAATCGGAGAAGGCAGCATATAGAAGTAGATATTGATTGGAAACAATCACAAAAAGTTTTTATTATTCTATAAGTCTCATTTTACTCAATTAATTCCTCACAACACTATTTACAACAAAACCCTACCACCCTATGAGGTTTTTAGGGGGCGTGCCACTTGACTGTACCATATTCTTAAATAATTATGATACAAAGGAATATGAATTTAATTAAAATGTAAATTCAAAGGCCTGAAATTATAAATCAATTCAAAACTCACCTTAATTTTGTATTTATTTTACGTTCAGACTTTTGGTTAATGATACTAACATTTTACAATTCTTGTTTTGAATATAAAATTCATTCATTCATAGTTTGGTTATCTTCCTAAATAGAAATTTCTCTTTGTTATAAAAATTCTACTAAAATTCTTCTGAATCTTATTTACAAATCTTGATCAAAGACTGTAATTATTTAACTTTACATTAAAAACACTTAATATTAAAATTGCTTGAAAATTAAATACTCGTGAAAATCGCAACAAGTATTAAAATGTAACAGAACTATAAAATTCACTCAGAAGTCAAAAATTTAAAAAGGTTAACAAATTCAAAAGTTAAAAGATCCAAAATGTTTAAAAATTACTCAGAAAGTCAACTGAAACCAAACAGTTCGCTACACATTGACAAAAGTGGGAATTTTTAAATTCTTATCAATCTGTAGAGCAGCTATTCAAAATTTTCGACAATTGTCTTAATTTTCATCTTAATTTCTGCTGCCCTACAAAAACTGTCAAAGTTTGTCATAAAAACATGAAAAATAATTGGATTACCAAAGGCATCCTGATTTCGAGAGAAAAACTTAAATTTTTCTCCGAAATTAACAGAAACATAAAAGACAATAACTTTAAAGTTTTTTTCCGGAACTATAAAAAGATTTATAGAAAAGTTATTCAAGCTGCAAAATCATATGATACATTAAATTCGATAAAGTCTTCCAAAAACATTTCAAAAACCATTTGGGGCATTATTAACAATAAAGTCAAAGATTCGAAAAAAGTCCAAATTAAAATTGGGATCAAATTGTGAATGATGAGATTGAGGTGGCAAATGAATTTAACAAATTTTTTGCAAATGTAGCCTGTGAGCAGGGCCCTCGTCCGTCATCACATCAAGTAAAACCCATTCAAAGACAAAGTCCAGTAACCTCAATGGTCTTGACACCTGTCGTTGAGGAAGAGGTGGATAGAATTATTCAGCAGCTTCCATCGAAAAAGTCCAGTGATACTAATTTAATGTCAATGTGGCTCATCAAGCAATGCTCTAAGCATATTGTGAGGCCTTTGACTGTATTAGTTAATCTGTCATTTCGCACAGGAGTTTTCCCCTCGCTCCTAAAAATCTCAAAAGTAATCCCTATTTTCAAAAAAGACGATCCCACACTCGTCAATAGTTATCGGCCTGTCTCGATTTTGCCTGTAATAAGCAAAATATTCGAAAAGCTTTTTTTATTACGAATGCTTCAGTTTCTTAACAAATACAATCAGCTCTCAAATGAACAATTTGGATTCAGAAAGGGCAAATCAACGATAGACGCAATTGTGAGTCTTGTTGAGACGATTGTAGAGGGGCTAGAGAGTCGAAATCACACGTTAAGTGTGTTTCTCGATCTATCTAAAGCGTTCGATTGTGTTGACCATCTTATGTTGCTTGACAAATTGGGGTTCCATGGCATTCGAGGCGTGCCTCTCTTGTGGCTTAGTTCATCTTTAAGCCACAGATCTCAAGTTGTCAAAATTTCAAACTATGTTTCTAATTCAATGAAAATTATTTATGGAGTCCCTCAAGGATCAATTCTCAGCCCTATTCTGTTCCTGCTGTTGACTCTGCCAAGTCTCTACATTTTAGAAACAACGTCATATTGTATACTCAAATGCACCTTGACCAACGGACGGGATGTTCACTCGTACGAGACAAGAGGCAGAGAAAACTACCGAACCAGGAGACACAGGACGGTAGTTCATGAACGTTTGCCCTCACAGGCAGGAGTTCATCTCATCAACAGCTTGCCAGATGAAATTAAAAATTCACCTACGCATAAAAAATTTAAAAGTCGTTTGAAACGCTGTTTAGTGTCCAACGCTTTTTATAGCGTGAACGAGTTTATGGCATATAACTGGGAGACCGCACAATCAGAAGACTTGCTCTCGAATTGAGGTGGGTAAAAAATTGGCGATGAATGGAGCAGAGTGAGTGTCAAAATGTATGTATGAATGAGAGTTCGATGTAGCATGTGTGTCAAAATTATTAGATACTTGACGTTTGCTATACAAATGTACTATTTGTCTCCTCAATAAATACTTGACTATTGACTATTGACATTAAACAGGAAACTTCCTACTTTAATATAATATCTAAAATTTTACAGACTTCAGAGTCTGTAAAATTTTATACAATTATGTAAATAGCCTGGTAATCAGTTACCAGGAACAGTTTTAATTTACAATGAAAATATTAAAATAAAATTATGGAACCAGACAGATTTACAATTATTGATAACGTTTGGAGAAACGACCCAAAAACAAAAATTAGGTGCACTTATTACTTTATAGCCGGAAGCTTCACAGATCTATCATACACTGAGCCAGTTCATCAGCTTGGGCCTGGAGCGAGGAGTGGGTAGATGAAATGGTCAGTTCCCACTGATGAAACATTAAACAAAAGAATCAAGCAGGTCCGCTAACCGGAATTGGCCACTGTTTCGATCCTGCCAACAGTCCGCTAACAAGCACTTGTCATGGGGCATTTGTCACTAAAACTTTAACTCTAAGGTACATGTCAAAGAAGGGAAATGCACACTCACATTACTTGTTTATAAATCACTAGCAATAGCAAACAAGACCTTTTTTGTTTGCTCTGCCATTGCAAACCACACAGTAAATTTAATACTATACAAACACACTTCAGTTATTGAAAATTATAGCTCCTGGCTTAACTAACCCGAATTACCCACAACTTCAACTGCAGTTCCTCTGCAACATTCCATGTATTTACTTGAATAGCTCACGATTTCAGTAACACTTTACCTGACCAATGAGGGGGAACACTAAAGTCAAAGTTTGTAGCTTTCCTAGTGAAAGGCACTCATGATGTATTACTATGGAGTCCTATATTTTTTTTAATGGGAGTAGTCCTGTATCATGTATACATTTATAAATGTTCATGGTTAGAGGATCAGAGGTTTAGCAAAATTGTAAGTAGTTCTTATTTTAGGTTTTAGTACTTTTAGGAGCGTTTCTGGTTCTAATTAATTACATTTCCAATGCCAAATTTGAGTTTGCTCTTTTGCTTTGATAAGTATAGGTCTATATTCTTTGTAGTAAGATTGGATTCAAAACAGCACAGTTTTTATAATTACATCAATAATACTACATTTCAATACTTACACTGGCAATTTTCATCCTTCACATAATATGATAAAATCCTATGATATTTATGAAATTAACTATTTCGGTATTCATGATTAAGAGGAAACAATAATATTAATAAATGAATCAATATCATAAACAACAAGTTTGTCATCAGCTTCTTTGTGGAATATTAAAAAAAATATTATAAAACAGGAAACAGATTAATCTTTTATTTGAACCATCTGCATGATTTTTCAGCATTCCTTAAAACCCCCAACCATTACTACACGCCCTGTACAGAATCGTCCTCAATCACAGACAAACATTAACTTAACTCAAGTTTACCGTCATTGCCAAGTTACATCAAGTGGCAAAATCATTAATCAGTTAAACAACTTCATGAATGAATCACAATTACAGAAACATAAATTCTTTTTACTTCCATTGGTGAGTCAGTTAATCAAAGCTCTAATCACGAAACATGGCAATAGATAATTTTACCCTAGGTTCCGTTATAATCTTATTTTTTCAATGCAACTGAGTACTTTTAACATTTAGGTGAAACACAAAATTCACTCAAAATGAATTGATAGTGTACTAATAAACTAATGGTCTCCCAACATTTTCATGAAAGGTTATAAGGTTTTTATGGTGAACCATACTTTTAACAGAATGCCATGGGATCTGCTGTCTAGTCAATTCCATTCCAAGTGGTAGGAATTACAGTTTACTTACGAGGTGTTAATCTAACAGTATCTGCATTTACTGTCCTCCAAGATTTAGCCTTATTCTACACAACTTAAACACACTTTTCTCAACTTTCGGCTAACATTTTGTATCCGAAGGAGATTTAATGCAAAACACATTCAGTGGAGACCTAGTATAATCAATCACCAAGGTAGAACATTATTGTCACACAATTCAAAATAATAATTATGAAATCATTAATGTTGGAGCTCCAACTGATTAGCTTACAGCAACCTTAGAGCTGCCAGATCTTATTGACTTCTTTGTGTGCAACATCAAGTCGGCAGATAATCGAAACTATCCCTTTTGAACTGTGATTCAAATTATAAACTTGAAGTTGCCCTTACAAACTCCTTCAGATATAAAAAATGGTGCTAATCCAACAGCTTGGCAATCTTCAGAACCTGCCAAATTATATCATCCAAATGTTATCTCTTAAAACTCAGGGCACCTATTCAAAATAAATGCAGAACTGAGGATAGTGGCTATGAACCCACATGAGAGCTAACAACTTCTAAATTGAAGAAAGATAAAGTCTTTCTTAATACATGGGCTGTCCAGAAAGTAACAGTCGTTCTGACAGGGTGCAGCAATGGGTGGGACTAGCACCACCATCTTGGGGTCAGAGTGTTCCTACGCTCGGTAAGCAACCATCCGTGGTAGATTGTGCAACGTGCCTATTGTACTTTTAATACAATGGAGTGTAGAAATGATCGCTGCAATTGAAAATCATGCCAGTTGTGAAGTGGTGTGTGATTATGTTTTTGTTGGTGAAAAAACACAAACCAATTAAAATATATCGCCAGATTTGTGATGTGTACAGTCAAGAAATAATTAACAAAACCCGAGTGGGGACGCATGCATTCTCCCAAGGAAGTGTTACAAACGCTGTCAGCAAGAAACATCATGGCTATTGTGTTTGGGATGCTCAGGGAGTGATACTTGTTGATTTTCTTGAACTTCGCCAAACTGTCAACTCAGAGAGACAAACACTCAGATACTTAAGACATGCGATACAAAACAAGCATCGGGGAAAAATCAGCAAGAAAGTTTAGTTTCTCCACGACAATGTTTATCCACACACAGCCAATCGTACCCAAGATCTCTTGAATGCTAAGTTTTCAATCATCCGCCGAGCAGCCCAGATTTAGCTCCAAATAACTACCACCTGTTTCCAGCGATAAAGACGTGACTCGCTACGGAACGATTTGACATTGACGCTGAAGAAAATCAACGGAAATCACTCGTTGAGCGCCCCAAAACAAGTAGCCATGATTTTTCTTGTTGACAGCGTTTGTAACCATTTTCTTGGGCGAATACGTGAGCCCCCCCCCCACTAAGCTTTCTCTCATTATTTCATTGACATCACAATCTGGCGATAAATTTAAATTAGTTTGTGATTTATCGCCAACAAACATCTTATCGCAGATCGCACTTCACAACTGGTAGAATTTTTAATTGCAATGCTCATTTCAACACTCCACTGTATACAAAATATGATAGGCACCGTACACAATCTAACATGGTTAGTTGCGTACTGAGTGTAGGAACACTCTGATCTCAAGATGGCGGCGCTAGTTCTACCCATTGCTGTGCCATGTCATAAGTCTGTTACCTTCTTGCCCTCGTAATTAAAATAGTGCTTCCGTCTCAATTAGAAGAAGTAGGTTGATTTTGTGACAACTGAAATATTAATAATTTTTATGAAATAATAAAATTGTTATTACAGAAAGTTCAGAAAATATTATAAATATTAATTATAGTAAAATCGCATATCGAGCTGGACAATGAACTTAGCCAAGATATTTTTTATAAAATCAATTTTTATACCCAATTTCAACTTGTTTGGGTTTTTTGGACCAGTTATCATTTCCAAAGCTGCATGTATATAGCATATATATATACAATTTTGGAACAGCACATGGTTTGTTCTGTGAAGTTATGTGAAAATTTTCTTTAAGTGTTATCATGAACAAAATTGCAATAGAATGATTTGCATACAAAATCTACCAAAAGTGCTTTTGTAAAATAGTTAATCATTTAATTTTTACGTTTTTTCATCATTTGTATATTTAGTAGGATAATATGTTTGTGAATAGAAAAGAGTTCACTGCTTAAAAGTTATTTTTGTTCTATGTTAAAATGTTTAGATATTTAGTTAATTATTTTGTGTGTAATAACTGTAATCAGCTATTGAAAAAATACTAAATATATAGGCTACTTACATGTAAATTGTTTACTAAAAAATGCATAGTTTATATTTTGATTTTTAAATAAAATCTGTTATATCCATAACACTTTTTTAAATATTTAAATTATAACTGAACTATTAAAGTTTTACCAACATTATTCGCTGCCCCCAGCCTTGTAGAGTAAATAACTACTACCTCTATGGGTTAAAATGTCTAGTCCAAAAGTTGTTTGCTAGTTCCAAGAGCTTAATTGTATTACTAGTGGTCACATATGAATTTTGCTTTGAGCATAAGCAAAATTTTGTTACTTAAATAATTTTACTACAAAATATAAAAAGGTGTCAAAATAAAGCCATCACTCTGAACCTAAGAATTAATTTTTATTACAAATTAAAACAATACAAATGCACTTTAATAACCATATCTTTACAAAATGTACAAAAAATATATTACATAATAAAACAAAATCAATATTAAAATTTCAAAATTCAACACTATAGTACATTAAATTAATGACTGACCTTATGTAAAACTTTACATACAATATAATAATGCACTACAAATACATATTTTACAAAAATTATAATTTTAAAATTAGTTAATTAAAAACTGATTTTCAGACAGTATGATAAAGCACCATTATGCAAGATTTCTCCTACTATTGTTAATTTGACACTGGAAAAATAAAAAAAATGTATAATACCAACAATGCTGTTAAGAAAACAATAACTTGTACTGGTTTGAATTTGGTGACCGTCTGTTCAAAATCCTGGAAAACATGCACTTTCCATTTTTGTAATAACGATACAACTCTATTTACCACTTGTAAATATGTAAATGAAAATAACCAGTATTAGACAAATTTATAATGAATTCTACAGTGAAAAGAATAGTTTTAGAATTGTTCACCGTTCTCACATTGAATGTGGAACCTTTTAGTAATAAAAGGTGTAAACAAATAACAGGAAATAAATCTTTAGGTACAGCTTCTTACATAAATGAGTATTAAATAAAATA
Source organism: Homalodisca vitripennis (assembly GCF_021130785.1). Lineage (NCBI taxonomy): Eukaryota > Metazoa > Arthropoda > Insecta > Hemiptera > Cicadellidae > Homalodisca > Homalodisca vitripennis. Next base: position 97,788,056 of record NC_060213.1, on the reverse strand, counting down.
AATAAAGTGAATCCTTATTAATTGGAAGAATATATGTTGTTAACCACTAAAGACTAGAGTGAGATTTAACACGAAAAGTAAAAGAAATAACGTAATACAGCGTAGCATGGATTAGATGGGCCAAGTGTATCACTCACAATATAAAAAAATAGACACATGGCGAGTGCTAAACAATGTTGCATAACTTGTGCAGTTAAGAAAAATACGAACAAAAACTTTCAAGTGATAATCACAAGTGCCTATCAGCACCAAGATTAGAAGGCACCCTTTACTTCTAACTCCCATACTTAACTTTGAACAAGTAATTCATTCGGGAAAAAAATGTTGAGCCAATATGCTTTTCCTATAGTTTCCAATTAAAATTCCAAACGAATAAGGCAACTAGCCAATGTATTAATTGCTTACACAACTTCTATAAATTACTTTTATGAAGCAACAAACTGATTTTTCCTTTTAAATCTAAAAATACAATAAAATGTATTAACTAGAACAACTTTATGGATTTTTAGTTAACATTAGAAAGACAAAGATAATCAGAATTTACATAAATAATCTTCTAATAATGTTTTTTAACTAAGTTGGTCTAAATAAAATGTTGGAATAAAGTTTCAGACAGCAATGATAGATTCCTGCAGCAAAATATCTGCTGTAATAAAATATTTATGTTTAGTAACATTTACTGAATGCAATTTTTTTTTAACTATCGGTAAAAACAATTACATTTTATATTAATAGGTAAAAAATAGTAGTTTTGCTCATAAGGAATGTATATTAAACAACGTGAGGTAATTCTGGAGTGTCATAATATTACTTAACCTGGAGGGTGGCAACACTGATTCTATATACTGATATATATACTTTATGAGGTTAATTTGATTTTTATCATTGTTAAAATTTTATTTTTTCAGTATACTATTCCAGGACACGTTTGTTTTTGATATGACAAGGACAATGTACAAAACAATATAAAATAACTGAATAAAAGTAAAAAGACCACATTGCCACTTGTCTGTGAATGAACAGAAATTTCAAAATCCGTACAATTAGAAAATTTCAGCAGTTCACACACTAGCTGAGTCAAATCTACATGATTTCTTAAATAAAAATAAAATCACTGTGTTTATTTCAATGTCGTATTTTGCTTGCAGAATCTGAAACTTCATCCCACTCTGTTAACAATAGTTTATTTTCCAATTTTGTTTCAAACACTTTCAAGAAAAACATAAGGCTTTTTATTATGGATTCATAACTGTTAGTAAAAAGAAAGGATTCGTTATCCACACAGGCACGTCATCAGTCTCCAACAGTGCACAAACATTTGTTACACAAATCTGTGATATGTTCTCGACAAGTTATCAAATCAAATAAGTTATATTCTGTTATCATGACACTAAGACAATAGAAAAATATGTTCAGGAATGGAAAAAATACAGTATTTACTTCAAGGGAAATACTTCTCAGAATAAAAAATAAACAAAAGAGCAGAGAAACAATCTAATAACGTAAATTATCAGAATTAGTGAAAATGTATATTAATATACATAAAAATTAGTTAATGTTAAATAAGGAAGCTTTTGTACTACACAATATAAAATAAAGAGCTTTGTACTTAAATGAACTGTTCGTTATTACTAACTTAACAAAAAAGATATTCAAGCAGTTAGACAAACACGAAACAAATAAAAAAATTTGTATACTAGATAAATAGAATGAATAGAAAAAATATCAATGTACCACGTTTTTTAAATTTTACACACAAAGCTAGAACAAACATACTGGATTTTGGCTGTGGATACGTTCTATTTAAAACATTTATGTGAATGGTTACAATCTTTCATTTTTAGTCTAAATCAAAGAAAAGTAATCACAAACAAATTGAATCATAATATAAAATAATTGAAAATAGACAAAAATGTGTGTGTGCCAAAGTTTGGAAAGAACATAAACTTAATAGCTGCAGTAAAGAACAGATTAAAAGTTATTAATCAGCCATTCCAAACTAGGTTACACCTAACCTAACACGTGTGACTCTTTGGCCGTAATAACACTGTAAACTAGCTTATATAGTGTATCTAAGAATATATCTCTATCTAACGATTACAACAGCAACAGTGCATATTGAACACAGGGTATAAAAATCACAGCTTGCTCGTTCTCAACTTTTCACAATCGTCATGACTTTCTTCAATAACAATTTGTTACTTGTAGTTACTTTTATCTGTTGAAAAAAAATATTGCTATTACAGAATAAGTCAAGGTGAAAACTGAAAAAAGTATCACACTAAATTCAGTGTTCAAACTAAAAACAAAACTAAGAATTTTCCAGTTTGGAGAGCTACTCACAGACTGAGTATTAAGCTACCAGTACATGTAGAGGATGACAGAATGAGGAAGATAGAGATAAGAGTTGCAGCACAACGGTAACCACCGTTCGGCAGACAGTCGGGGGCTGCGGTACAACAGTCTGCCACTGACAGGGCTGCCACCGCGAGATCACAGCTTCATTTCCCACAGCAGAATGTGGGCGTTGTTGGTAATGGTCGTACAGCAAGGCTGCTGCAGGTTCACGTAGCCCCGACCCCCCGTCACAGTAACTAGTGTGTGTTCTCGGCGGGGCTCAGGGGTCTGGTGGCGGGGGGCTGAGCTCTCCTCTGAGCTGGTTGACAGTGACCAGTGCGACATGTCCAATCTGCACATACCACACGAAAACGTAAGAAAAATGGAAAATCGATTATATAAACTGATATCATTACCTTATGATAACCAAAATTTATTTATATTACGAGTCTTGGTGAGATATTAAAACTCTATCACAGCGGTTTTATAAAGTATAACCTGTACTCGTGAACATTAGTTTATGTATGGTTGTATTGCTCAGTATCTTTTAATAATACAAATTTTAATACTAAAATAAACCAAATTTCAAAATTATTTTTAAATGAAGCAAATGAAAGTTATTCAACGCTTATAGTACACAACGTTTTAGCAGCTTCAAATCTATATACTCCAGAAAATTAATCCCAAATTTATTTGTTATATACACATTTTTCCTTATTGCAGACCTTAAAAATATTATACATAGTATAAAATTTAAAAACAAATTAAACAGTAACACCATGTAGTGCATTACATCATAACGATAGCGAATGAGATACATTAATATTGATAGTTAAACCATATTTCATACATAAATGTAACAAGCATATATAGCCATATTAGCGACTGAGAAGTGAATATAATTATAATTTGTGTATGAGATTGTATCCTCTATGAAAGTATGAATCATAAATACAGGTAATAACAATCTGCTTTGCTAGTGTATCATCTCAATGACAGTATTTAATACATAATATGGGTTTTAAGTCAAGTATATCCTTTTAACTTGTTTATACTTAATGGCGTTCTACTTTAAAATTACATCAAATTTGATTTGAATGAACAATGAAATTGAAAGCTGTGTTTCCTAAAAGCTAATGTTTTTGAAGGGGTAAAACATGCATAACAATAGTTGTGTTGTTTGAGAAGTTAAATAGAGACTACCTGAAACATAGATTAATTTTATTTAAAAATCTAATTGTAATAATTGAGGCAAAACCGAACTGTAGATTATCTTTAAAAGAATATGGATTTTTTAAATATATATATTTAATCTAGATCTGGATTTTCTTAGCCTTGCTGCGTCTGAGCTTAGAATAAAGATTTCACAGTTTTAAGAATTATCGCAGAAACTAAGAAAGCTTACCTTTCATCAGTATCATCGTAGTCCTTGACATACATGAGCTGTCCGTAGAGGCCATAGATGTCACAGGCCAGTGCCTTGCTGGGTGGGCGCTTGAGAATGGTAGGGGGGTCCTGCAGAGGGAGCAGCAGGCGGGTGGGTCCGACATGAGCATGGTACGACACACTCACTCGCCCACTGATGATGGGCACCCCCTCCAGGCGGGGCAGTGGCACAGTAAGACTAACACCTGCGTCCGTTCCCACCCACAGCAGCCCCTTGCAAGCCATCAGAGCCGTCACGGCCACTGGAGCCTGAGAGCCTGTCAGGCGGACCACGTTTGACGCAACGTTAATGTCCTGCAATGTTGAATAATAGATAACAAACCGAAACATACAGATGCACTATAAACAGGAAATTACCCGTTTGAGTAATTTTAGTACACAGAAATCATACCATATCTTACCATATAATTTAAACTTACACATAATTACCAACTTAGAACAAATCAATTACTCTTCTTAACCATTTAACCAACGAGTGACATTTCCCACAAAACTCAAAAGCTAGACATCAATTAGTTCGAATTTCAATACAAAACTAAACTTATGTTGCAATCTTAAACCTAATAAAAGTCAAATTTGTGTCCTTAACTTGACAAATAATACGCACAATGCTTTATATGTGTGTTAAACACATCTATCTTACTTTAGTTAGATGAACAGAATATTTATAATGTCTTAGAAGCCATAAGTTTTTAAATGTGCGGTTGAAAGTCACTACAAAATGTTGCTCTAGAATGCATTGATGTTTGGTACCTGCAGGTGTTTGAAGGTCTCCGTATGGTACAGACAGATGGTGCTAGAGTGGGTAAGAGACAACCAGAGGCCGACTCCGGACGTTGCCATGAGGTTCACGTTGCCACCCACATGTTCATGTTGGATAGTGAAACTTTTCTGTAACATTACATTCATCAATAAATTTACTCTCATCATATAAAAATTGAATTTGATCTATTATATTGTATTTTAAAACTAGTTTTACAAGTGTGTCTTATTGCGGTGTGGTACTAAAGCTTTTACAATAACGCAATTCGCGTATTTTTTGTTAGCCCACACCAAGTCACTCAAACTCTTCTATAGGTTTGTATAGAAGGTCTACAGATGAAATCTTTCTCAAAATATCTTGGCCCACAATACGTTCATACTTCTTTTCATTAAATTTGGTTTCATATCAGTGTTTAAATAATAAGTCTACACCCTGTCACAATAAAATGATGTTGTATGTGTTGGGATAGTTAGGCTACATGTTTTAATGTGTCACAAAATCTTATATGCTTGTATTCAGTTTGTTTAAACATTTATTTATTCTACCATTTTCTCGTTTCCACCATAGTTAACTATAAGACCGAGGTAAAAATACTCGCCAAAGCTCAGCCAAATCCCATGGAATTTTGGACATGGCCCGTCATTGAACTCAGCGTGTCTCGTATAGAAATAAAGCTTCATGCAAAATTTTAACTCTACAGGTCTGTTCGTTTTTGACATATCGTGCAAACTGAGACACAGAAATAAAATTTTTCTAGCCTCTCGAGATCCAATAAGGAAAAGTATACTTTTGCAAAATATAAAACATCATTAATAACTATTACAGTGTGATTGTTTAATATATTTCTTTGTAAGGTTTAGTGTGGAGAAGCAAAATATATCCAACAATTTTTGTAGGCTATTTTATCGGAATAAAATATCTTAAAATATTATTAAGGGCGGTGGTGTACAGATAAAATTGTACTTATATTATTACCAAACTCTATTGCTATTTCCACACCTTATTACTTGTGACATTACTACTATCTCGTGCATAATGATTATTCTAATAAAACATTACTTGTTTCTTCCACTACTATAACTAAAACGAGCCAGTACCTGTATCTCGCCTGTGATGGCTCGTAGCACGGTGACAGTCTTGCCGCAGGCTGCGTACAAACTGAGGTTGATAGGGAGCAAACAGCTGACAGGCTCACTGCCCAGCACGATCTCCTCGGGCTCGCTCAGCTGTTGTCTGCGGAACACCAGCAGGCTGCCGGTCGTCATGGAGACGAATACACTGTCACAGTGTTGCCTGATGGACACCACGTTGCCGGACAGTGCCAAACTGTGAGTCTGCTCTGGGTGTTCCACCTCGGCCACACTGTACACCAGCAGTCTGCAAAACACAGGATCTCATTAAATTTCTTCCCCTTAGCAAGTCCCTAAATTCCCCAGTGGCTATCACACAGGAGGTTGCCCTAGAGAAATAGAATTTACTCATCTCACTGATACCAACATTCAAGAGTAAGATAGATCAAGAAACGAGTGTGTACATTCGTCAGAAGGCAGCAAATTACACATTCAGGCACAAACAACCATTTAGTACACAAAAATTCTCACTGCAACTACACATAGATAGTATTGTTTACAGTCAGACATGAATTAATTAGAGAAGTGTTTTGGCCTTGAGGGACCATGGTTTATTTTAATTTAATTTCAATTTGAAGCTATAAAGGATACATTTGGAAATTTCTTTTCCTTCTTTATATAATAAAGAAGAGTTTCTGTGAAACTTCTAATAGCATTCTTTTATAAAGGCTTTAGACAATGAGGAGGGAACTGACAAAAAGATTCAATAGTAAAATAATCTTATTTGTCAATATTAATACAGTACATTTATTATTATTTTCCAACCTAATCTGTATTAACCCTTAAGCCATGAAGAAAATTTGGCCTTGGTTCAATTAATGTGTATTTGGATATTTTTTTTAAATTCTGATTTTGCCTAAGTTAAAGTTATTTTCTATTCCTTTTCATGGTTTTACACATACACGCATACGTGGGCAAGCTATATGGTTATATCTGCATCCCGCCGCCGCATTGTACGATGAGTCGTCAATAAAAGAAAAACACTTGTTTTTTAATTGATTTTTCATGCGACACGCAGTCTGATTTGCTTCCCAACGGTCATAAATCATACAGTTACAAATTCCTACACATTTTCATGAATTATAATGTACACAATAAACTAAAATAAGACAATATGGATCTTCCCATATGCCACGCTTACCACAATTCTGATATGGACATGTCCCCCTATGCCCAAGAGTTAATTAGGCATTACTTTAACTAGCATACAAGCTATACAAAAACTTTTCATCATCTTTGGCACCAGTGCATTAAGATAAACTCTCAGTTATCTAGAAGTTTGTTAATAAACGTTGTTCAATTTCATTGGACACAGCTATATAATAAAAAAGCAATGATAAATGACACCAACTGTTTTGTATCAACAGCTTTTTGAATATTTTGAGGAATCTGCTATTAAATGATACTAGCTCTAAAATATATGCAATTGTATCAACAATCTAACTTTGATTGTATTTATATTTTTCTCCAACAAAATTTGCGTTAAATATAGTTGTAACAAATAATGAAGAGGGTGTGACCATTACAGCAGAGAGGACACACAATCATTGATTGTACAAACGTAATGACTAGAAAGCAACAACTTACTGCTGACACTGCGTGCCGATCCAAACGGCCTCTGCACCACGGATGTACTCCATCGCCGTGACCCGGATGTCGGGCATGGTGAACTGCGTGAGAGGCTTGAGGACGGTTTGCGCCGCGTGTGCAATACTGATGTGACTGCTGGTACCGTCTGTCGTGCACACCCAGAGATAGGACTTCCCACAGGTCGCTGTGTAATAACAACCACACACCACCTCCGATTGCTGCTGTGAAGTGTACACAGGGTGAGCCGCCACAAACAGTGGCATCTTGGTGCAGGGCCGAGCCTCTTGGTCGGGCACTTCCCACGCTGGGCTGTTGCTCGGGTCCAGGGCTAGTCTCGCAAGCCTCAGCTCTGCAACAGCGATCAACCAATAGTTATAAATTGGTCAACAAGTATATTTTCATTACTATCAAATTTTTACATTGGCTTTAAAATACTCACCTCTAAAAAAACACCATGACAATTCCATTAAAAGATTTGTCTTAAGTACAAATCATCGTTATATTGAAGGAAACAATTCACTATTAAGCTCATTTTTACACTCCATCAACATGTTCATTACGGTTTCAATCATAGATTTTCCAGAGTATTTTTTGTAATTTAATGTTTACTTTAGTTACAAAATTTTAAATCTCAAATATTTAAACCAGTCTAAATACATCTGAGCATTGCATGTGGATAAACATTAATTGTCTATAATAATGAAACAAGAGCACATTTAGAATAAAATTGACCACTCATGCTAATATTTATTCACACAAAATCACTTGTAATAGAATTTTGTGTTGTTTGAGACATTATTATTGATATGAGATTTATTGTTGATCCATTGTAATAAATTAAAAGAAAAATTGGTTGTTAGTCATATCTGTTATGTTATTAACTCCACATTACAGGGTTATCTTTATATTAGTGTAATGAATATACACTAAAAGAACAATATATATTTAAAAATCATCACTGAACCCTATAACTTAATTTGGAAACAACATTGGTCCCAGCAAGCAACCTTCCAGCCTACCTGTGATCCACTCCTTCCTGGCCTCTGGGCTGTCCATCTGGAAGGTGTAAGTGTCATCCTTATTCCTGAGTGACAGCTGTAGACAACACGAATCCACCCAAGCCATCTGGTCATCCTTGTGTTGGATCTGACACTGGATGGAGTTGAGCAGACCTCTAGTCACATCCACACTCAGCTCCTGGTGGTCACAGAGAGGCAACTATGAGACTAAGAATATCGTCAAAGAATGTTTGGCAGTTTCTGGGTCTGGATAGATTGTGAACATTATAGAAATAGATAGAGAGAGTGAAGCATCATTTTGTTACAACTCTTCATAAAATCCTTTTTACAGAGTTGCTAAATGTTCTACAGAATTCATAATATGTGGGTCGACTGGCTAATCATCCAGAAAAATGACAGTATTCCTAAGATTTCTTCTCAATCAAGCTAAAACATTTGTGAATTTATCATTTTTTTCATTTGTCTCATGGTCCAAACAGTTAATTGATATTAGACATGCAACCTGGATTTAACACAACTACAAGTATTATTACAAACGTATTGCAAGATTTTGAAGTATCGATGGTGCTTTTTCTTCCAAAAACAATGGAGGAATTCCATTTGAACACATTGTGTGCAGTTACACTAAGGACTTGCGCATGTTAGGATTTGTATTTATTACATGACAACAAAAAAGTTGATTGCACTAACCGGATATGAGCCGTGTAGTTTTGACGCAAGTTCTGCTATCCTGCTGACCACTTGGTAATCCTGCATCAGACGGCTCATTTCTGAGCACAGGTTCTCCGTCACACCGTTGGAGGATAGGGAACCATTCGGTGGCAGCAGCCTGCTCAGAGTGGGGGAGGTATTGGTCTCTACCACCTGGAACAGAGCAAACAAATCAGGGTTAAATTGCATTAATTATGAGTCAACCCTTTTCACTGGCACTCACTAACGCAATAAGCTGCAATAAGTTGCAATAAGTTTTGTAATTTTATGTATAATATACATGTTCAAATTTAACTGTTTTGTATCCCATTATATTATATTCAAACTAAAACATCTCTTTTATATACATAGACCGGCCTGTACATACAAAAAAATACATTAGTAAAAAATGCATGTTGTTAGACAACAACAAAAACAAACAAAACTTCAATTGTTAATTTCTACTGATAAACAAATAAGTTATGAATTCAAAGCTGAACAATTTGGGTAAACTGTGTTCATTGAACTTTGATAATTTGAAAGCTAGAGCTCTAATGTCCCAATGCTAGACTTGGCACATGCAGAAGCTATTGTCTTAGTTTGTATGCACTGTTTTCTGACTCAATCTATATAACAAGCTATCTGTGACAGTACCTGAACATCAGATATGGGACAGCTCCACTTGAGGTTGAGTCGTTGAGGGCCAGAGTTGACATTCTCCTGCTTGCTGCTGACAGACACACAGACCAACAAGTCGTTGAGGAGCAGCAATCTCCGGCTCTTGTACTGGCTGATCAGTCCACACTGGTTCACCTCCTTGCAACAACAACACTTGTGAGAAATCAGATGTAACACAGTACGAGTGCTACACCTCCTTCATTAATGAATAATCCCGACTGTCATCAACTTTTGTAAGTATATTGCAATTGCAGAAAAGCTTGAAATCAGATGAAAAACTTTCAAAAACTGATAACTTGAATCAGTACAATACAAAGTTATATTTTTAATATTACAATAGCTTGAAAGAGCTCTAAGCTTAAAAATGTAATTTGGTCTTAATAAAGCTGATAGCCACTGCAGTACTTCTAAATTGCAAAAATAAAAATCCAAGATATATAAAGACACCATAATTAATTGAATTTGAGGCACACCATCCAAAAGGAAATATTTTACTAATTTTTAAATTTCGCTACAACAATGCAATTAAGACAGTGTTATTATTATTATAGTAGATGATTTAACGTTAATCCTTTTTTTATACAATGAGAGGAATATTTACATGTATTCAATTCAAATGATCAATCCACCCTTACATTTACCTTAATCCTTTCAAGCCTCATTAAAACATTTCCCTTCTCCCCTCCCCACGTTCAATGTTTTGATAGAAAAATCATCTACAATCATACATAAAAAAAGGGATATTATGACTATAAATAGGCCAACTTTGAACTAAAAACTGGTAACCTGTTTGTTAGCTCATTTGTATAATACTGACCATCTGAGTAACATCGTCTTGACGCAGCAAACATCGGTTGTTGTCACCAATATTCTTGGCACTCAGCTTTCCCGAGATAGCTCGTAACATCTCACGGAACGCCTGGCTCTGTTCGGCCTCACGCTTACGCTCGTTGAGCAGCTCGGCCAGACTCTCGAGCTGTGTGAGTGCCAACTGCAGGGACATGCGATCAGGGTGGCCGTGCCCTGTGTGGTGTAGCAGGTCCTGACACGCACACACACGTTAGCAGTGGTTACAAGCAAGACTACTCTCTTTCATTAACTCTATTAAATTTAAATACAAATAAGAAATGGTAAGGTACTCACTGAAAACCTAATCTGATCGTAATTATTCTTTAAATAAATATATTAGAAACCTTAGTAATTCTCAAATCGACATAAACATAACCTTAATGTAACCATATTTTACATGCCATCCAAAATGGCTTGAACACGTATATTAGTAAGAAAGTTTTTAAAAAGAGAAAATAATGTAATCAATTTCCTGGTAATGATGCAGCATTGTTTGCCACCAATAAAAAAATCAGTGTTTGGTCAAAATTTTATGGAAAAGCTGTACAATTCACATAATATTTTTATGTTAATCATGCCAGACTCTGACTGTCACTCATATGTACCCATAATTCCAGAAAGTTGGCTGGGTCTTGTAAATTCCCCTAGTTCTTGGATAAGGGTTGAATATCAGAAATTATTTTCCATCATAATTTTTATAAAATAATCCTAAACCACATTTCATTACTTTATAATGAAACCTTATTGAATAAAGTTAGTTTTATAATTGGAAGAACAAAAACAGTTTAGTTTCATATACACAAATGCCTTTATGTTTACACTATATGATATATTCTTCCAACACTAACTCTGTTGCACCCAAAATTATTTTTAAAAATGTTTTGATACATGGAATTATCTTTACCTGGAGGAAGAGTATAAATTGAGGAAACCTCTGGACAGGTTTGACCATGAGGCCGAAGAAAGACAGCCGGTCGTGAGAGGATACTTGGCGAGCCTGGAACAAGGAAAAGGATCCGTGTCAACAAATATGTCTCCTTCATATACGTAAGACATACGAAGGCTTAGCTGTTAACACTACTTACAATTTTTTATGACGCTTCTACATTCATCAAATAAAATAGGTCTTAGATCCTCTAATGAATGACTTTCGTATGCTCAAATCAATAATGATTTTCAATGATTGTTTATAAAATGCAAGATTTATGGAATACAAAAATACAAAATATAATGAAGTGATCAAGATAAAGAACTACACTATACCAACAACATAGCATTCACTTCTTCTTCGCTTCCACTGAAAAATTATATTCATACTAAAGGAGTGTAAAAACAACCAGCAAGTTCACGTTATTATCTAACTAGGATTACGATTTAAAAAAAGATATTAACCTTTATAGTAAGAATTAAGACTACTGAATTAAAATTGTTATTTTTCTGAAATTGTAAAAGTAATTGAATCATGTATACTAAAAATTAGTTGAAGAAATAGCTGAATTCGTCATAAGTTTAGTTTAATTAATGCATTTCCTTGGCAGGCATTGAAAAATGTATATCAAAACACACAATGCCACAACGGGTATTCTGCTCTTGTTGGCTAATGTTTTATTATTCACAACGACAACGTGGACCATTAATAATTCCTAAAGTGTCTCGGAGAGCGAGCATGAAGAGTGTATTGTTATTGTTGTTAAGAGTTGACAGTGAATGTTTTCATGTGGGGAGTACAAAGGTTCAATTAACAGGCCATTGTCTGGACCCCAGAGGAAGTGCACTAATCTGTGTTGGTGTTGTGTTTGTCCGTTCGTCTGTCAGTGCATTCCTCATGGGGACTCTCAAGGCTCTCGACCGTGACCGACCCATCTGCATTAAACAACCATTAGGCTCATAACATCCAGGTGGAGAATGTTTTGAAACAATTTATTACTTTCCTCATCACTACTACACACAATAACAGTAGAAGCACTGAATGTATTAGAATTACATGATCAACTCGAAATTAAATAAGTTATTTTCAAAATATTACCTAAATCTAATTCACATGGTGTATTTGAAAACAAAGACATCCATTAATATTTTTCTTTTTTAATTTTAATTTTCTTTTCACCACTTCTTTCAACCATAAAAGATCATTAGAAGTCAATGATATAATTTAAATAAAATATGAGTTACTTGATATAACGTATTCAAAGGTTATTGGTAGATTATTCTAGATATTCTATTCTTGAAATTACCAGAAATGAAAAACTGACTCTATATTGATAGAGCTTACATAATTACTAGAAGATTATGCTTATCTTCATGAACCTGATTAAATTTTAAAAGTCTTTGTTGGACCTTAATCTTGAACTATGTATCAAATCAATGTAATTATATTGTTTCCATTTATAAAACTATTGCTAATAGTCTATTTGAAAAACTATGATGTAACAATTTAGATACTACCACAGAGCTATAAACATTTACGCCATAACACAATATAATGATTATTTCATTTACCCAGTATTAAACAATCAAATTGACTATCTTTAAATGTTCAGCAATTTCTGAGTGGATTAATCAGGAATGGACTAAAAGAACAAAAGGAAATAAGCCTAAGAGGAATAATATGACAGGCTCCATTGTTTTCCATTTTCCAAAATTTGAGTATAAAGTTTATCCTTAATCACATGTAATACTTGTAGCACTGGGGTGTTGTTAAACTTAAGGATGTGCCCTACTCTGCTACTCTGATCCGAATATATTCAAGCATGTTTCAACAATGCGGAGAACACTATGTGCACCACTGAGGGTTTAGCCGCTGATCGAAACATTAAGAGTAAGTTTTAAAGTTTAATTAATCCTAAAGGTCTATTTGGTTTTCCAGTTTTTAACACTGTTTAATCAGTTTCCTCTACAAATAACTAAAATGTCTTTTGCAATACAAGATGTACTAGTATTTAAAATTTAGAAGAATGGACATGCAACATTTTAAGTCTTAATATAATCCTTAATCCTTGATAATATGTTATAACTTTAATGGAAAGAACTTTAATGCAAAGACTTTAATCAGTTATATATTAAAGTCTTCATTTGGTTTCTGGGAGAAATTTGGGAAACTTGTTTCCTATGGGGTATTGATTTTCCTTAAATCTCCAGAAAATACCCTTTGGTAACTACTCACTTTGAAGAACTCTGCAAGAGCAGCCTTTCGTTTGGTCTCCGCTCTCGCCAGCTCCATGGCCACGCTGAAGTTGTTAATGAAGCCACTGTAGATGTCCAGCACGATGGCTTTACTGAAGGAAGCCACAAAGACATCACCGATGCGATGGTCACGGTCCCAGTTGCTCACTGCCTCTGCCAGTGCTATCCGGAAGAGTGTATGACACTGCAATATCTCCGGAAGGCGGTGGAACAGGGTAGAGATCTTGGAGGCACTCAGGATCGCCGGACTTGCCTCCTCTAATGGTTTCTTGTAGTCCTAGAGAATGGAAGAGTGTTTAATAAGCAATTTGTGGAGAAAATTATATAGAAAGGGTTCCAATCAGAATTAAATTAAAATAACATTAATACTAAATAATTACTTGAAACTTCACTCCAATGATTCATAAAAATAGAAACAACTTGTTCGTACTCTTTGCTCAAAAGTTTTATTTAAAGAAGTATAAAATATTTGCCGCATCAAAAATCGTTTTTGAAACTTAAAATAAGAGGAAGCAGATTTCAGGATATTGAGAAGATTTAGCAAAATGTAAAAAAACAAAATTGAGCATTTGCATCAAAGTTACTTCTTCAAACAATTAAAGTGACACAGCGTAAAGGGTGTGTGGCATCGGAAAGCAACTACTTCACAGGATTGTCTGTACTTAAACTAGTTACTTGTAACATTACTAAATCTTGTACACAAAAGTAACCAAAACATGTAGACTAGAAGGAATTTTTTATGCGATTTGGAATATATATGTTTATATATGGTGATGTAGCCAAGGTTTAAAAAAAAGGTGTGGATACAAATAATTCTTACAAATGCACAACAAAAAGCTCCTAGCAAAAATTATTGATTCAAGTTGTATGAAGTATAGAGTTGTGTGAATTCACTCTCTGAATTTTTTAATCTTCAATTGAACTTCGGGTCCCAATATGAAAACTCATGAGGGGATGCAAAAACCGCAATCCTTCCTTGGGAGTTAATCTTTCCTGGAGTTAATGAACTCAAGTATTTATAAAATAGCCCCCAGCAAAATACCGTTTTGGGTTTAAATTATTTACTTTTATAGTCGTCTATAACACGTTCCTCGTTCTCATGCCGACTATGGCTATGATGTTTACTCACATTGACAAGGCGGTGGAGGGTGGCCAGGTACGAGTTCTCTGAGTGGACGATGGCAGCCATGATGTGTCTCCGCTTGAGCTCCTGAGGACTGAGGTGAGGTGGGGGAGGGGGCAGGGTGGGAGGCATCAGTCGACGGTGGGTCAGGTTCCCTTCCTCCTCCACCTATACATCAAACATCAGTCACCAATTACGTCACAATATGAGATAGAAACAAATAATGACGTATCTCTGTCATATGATCTGACAAATTTACGCAGGAAAAATAAAATCATGACATAATTTAAGGCTAATATTCTAAGATTTGAAGTAAGGTTACGAATTATTACTATAAAAAATTATAAATTTAAGTCTTTTCAAATAAAACATATAAAAACAGCTCATTTTTAGTTAACTATTTAGAATTCCTTTGGACAGTGAGTTTTACTTCTGTTCTATCACTAAAACAGGGCAGATAATATTAGTTAAAAAATACACTGTTAGATTAGTAAAAGTTATAATAAAAGTTCTAGAGTTGATTGAAACCTAACTGTTTACAATTGATAGATAGCTATTTGTAGAACTGTGTGTGGTTCAATTATTCTATAGAGTTAAAATATTGAATAAAATTTATTTTCAATACCACAAGATTGTTTACATATATTTAGTGTCTTGCATATCTGATATCTTAAATTGATAGTTACCTCGGGTAGAAGAGGCATTTTGCCTCGTTCCTTGTTCTCAAGATCATACTGAGAGCCCCTTCGAATGCTGAACCACCGAGACAATCGTCCAGGTGGAGGTGGAGGTGGGGGGTCGGGAGAGGGCGAATTGCGCCTCCATAGCGACCTGCCCTTTGTGTTCTGTCTTGCGTCCACGCTCCTACAACACAAAAAAAACCGTGGTGGTCAGGATTTTCTCAGTAGCGTACTATGTACCACATAAAAGTGGTATTAATCTCACAATAATGGTAACACAGTATTAAGCATACCTGGTCAGCACTTTCATAATTGTACAAGAAGTTAACTTTTCAATTCAAATAGAACAAAATGAGACACTGTTAATGACAAGTCCGAAAATATTAAGCACACAAGCACAGTATTAACACTTTCTCCTCTTTTGCCAGAAAAGTCTAATAAAGAAAACAGTCTAAATTTACAACATCCGGTTTGTACACGTTGTCACTATTCCTTTATTACTGTTACACAGAACGTATCTACGTAAGATTGGAAAGGACTAATAACACCTGAGATAGTATGAACGCACATTATTGTCACTGATAAGAAATGAGATGAATTGTCTGACGCAGTACTTGGGAACAATGTCTATTGAAGTAAGTGCACGTTTGATAAACCTGCGCTAGGAACACCAAAGCGTTCATGCATCACGATATCTCGTAACTATTAAATGGGAAAATCAACAGTTAACAATGTCATGCTCCATGCTCAGGCAGTAAAACGAGTTTGATAACAAACAGCAAGGCCCTATAAGTACTTTGGTATGATTCATAATGGCCACTTATTGAAGATAACTACGTATGAGGTTTTTTAAAAAAAATCTGTCATGACGTATAAGAAAAAGATAACATAATTTTTCAGCACAAGCAAAAATGTTTTACACAAAAACGTATACTACATGAATTTTATCTGTTATAAATTTATACATATTCACACTAATAGTCCAGTATTTTTTAGAACGCTTTAACATTAATGAAGATCCACTGTTTTGAACACTTTGACTGTTTAAACACTAATACCTATCTTTAATAGCACAAAGTAAATATTTAACATTCAATGAAGATTTGATCAAATTTACTCCACAATAACATTTTGCAAGAAAGTTACAGTTAATTTTAAGTTTTGTTCTAACTATTCCCACAAAGGATCTTTATTCGTAATGATATAGATGATAACAATACCACAACATCATTGGAATCCAATCTATACAGCTCTAAATTAAGACCCACGATAACTGACCTATTAAATTAGACAATTGATTCACACTAAAAATATCTATACATAATCTTTTATTTTAGAAATGTGTTTCTGAAAGTTTAGGTCCAACCTTCCAACTTTATAACACCTGCTCTCTATTTTACAGAAGCAATATTAACTTATAACAAAAGCAGCAAGATATATTAAACTAAATATTATATATTATGTAGAATTGTGTAAGTACTTAATAAGTGCAAATTTAACTAATAAAAAAGCCAGCAAAGAGAATAACTTACTGAACAGAGTGGGACAAGCTCATAGTGGCAGTGTATACTCTACTGTAGTAGCACTGTGACAGTGAGAGCTATCACATGACAGACACTGACACTAGTGACAGGTGTTTGCTAATTGTTGACCCTAACATTGGTAGCGTTTGGTGTCAGGTTGTCTGGGTATCACCTGTGTCTGCCGCGTGCTACACTGACTCTCCCCCACATACTACCTTGTACTCTCCCTTCTATCCTTCTGTATTTACTAACAAGCTCATAGTGGCAGTGTATACTCTACTGTAGTAGCACTGTGATAGTGAGAGCTATCACATGACAGACACTGACACTAGTTTGCTAATTGTTTCAGAAGACTCTTTTAAATCCTTTATGAGTTAGGACTTATCACAAGAAAAATTCTATTAGGTAACGTGTCTACTCACTTGTTACTCTCGTCTCCGGAGGACAGATCGGGCTCAGAGCCGGAGCTGCGTTGTGATTGGTCACGAGAACTTTCGTCCCAGGAGCTCGACACACACCTAGCCTCATCTGCAACATGTCACAATATGTTAGATCAGGTGTTTGTTGAAAAGTTACTTAGAGATAACAGGAGACGAATGTATAGTAGTTCACACTTCTGAAATTACCTCGGTATCAATTTACAATATCGTGACCATGGAAAGGTATGTTCATTTTTTTTCCTGAAAACTACAAGTTTTCCTGAAAACAATAGTGAAGAAAAAATTCGTCGGCAATGAAAATTAAAGGAGTTACGATTTTTTGAAATCCTCTGAAAACTCTGTTTTTGATAGTACCTCTGGCAATTTTACTGAAATTATGACGTTAATCCTGTCAACGATGCCTGCCCGCTGCGCAGTGCTGCGCACTGCTTGCTCTTTTAGAAAAAAAATTAACTCGAGCTTGCAAAATTCGAATCCCAGATCACGTGATGCCCCTGACCCTTAACCCTCCAAGTGTTGTTCGACAAACTTTTGTCGGTTATTTTCCATCTTTAATGCAATAATGCCCGAAAGGCATCAATATAATACAATGATATACTTTCCCCCCAGTTTATATGCACCTGTGATAATAATACTTGGCTATAAATGCCCAATCCATGAAAAAAAGTCCATTTTTCATGGTCACGGTATTGTAAATAAATACCATTACCTCTTTGAAAGGTAATGTCATACATAATAATAAATTCAAAGATAGAGAAGAAAAGCACTTTGGTAAAATAATGTGCACTTTTTGTGTGGCCAAATTCCTTGAATGCAGTTTGTGTATGGGAAAACTATATAAAGATGTAATATCAATTCTGAGAAGATAGGATTTAACACCTTTTTCATTTATTAATTGAGTTTTTAATATATCTGGTAATGATCATTTTACAAGATAAATAACTATAAATTATAACGTAATACAATACAAAAAAATGAGTAATGAGAAATTCTCTCTCCCACGCCACTATGGATGGATATGAGAGAAATAACTAAGTTTTTTTTTATTTATTAATGATGAAAATTATAAATAGCGAACGAGTTATGAGTGTTATCAAAACTAATATTTGTATTTGAACTGTGACAATAATTACAGTAATAATATTAATTTCATCATTATTTCATACATTTTCCTCGTTATTCAACTGTAAAAAGCTGTTTTCAGCACAACATACCTCCATTCCATATGTATTTAAATAAGTATTTTCTCCTTCACATTTACTGGTAAGTGTAAAACAAATGCTTCTGCACAAAAAATGTTTAATTTTTCTTTTATTTGTTTTTCAACAGATTGTTTGTTTTTACAAAATTCAAGACGTAAAAATAATATAACCTATTCTGGGAATTATAATCCAAGATCCTTTTTCCGACCAACTCGCCAAGTTCCGCCAGAATACTGCAAATATTCTGCGTTGGCGTGGTTGTACAATTCGGGAACTGTGTCAGAAATAATTTGGCTTGCGAACTTCGCTAATTTTACTGGAGGAATGTATGTGTCGCGACATCCCCCAAAATAGACCTCATTCATTACTAGCATTATGAATGACATTGACAGTAGTGGTTGTGGACATGATGTAACATGCAGACTGATCTTATTCTGTTTGTTTTGTATATTTTAACTGACTTTGTCAGAACTGACCTTGTTTACTACTACGTTTATAGAAACTGATTCATTAATTTAGATTACAGAAGGGAAAATTTTAAATTTGATTTCTGATATCAGAATGTTTTAACCAGTTCAATTGTAAAATTCTGTTCAGTGCTAACACTAAGCAGTGATCCTCAATTCTCCTATCTGTTCTTAAAACACTTCCATTCTGATAGAGGTTGTCCTCAGTTTTGTACTCAATTCTAACATATTTTAGGGAGTTAATTACCGCGGCATTTTGGTAATAACAATTATGCATGATTTTGTTTTAATAGTAATGAATCCTTATATAAAATACATGTTACCTAGTATCCGAATTTGGAATTAAGTCAAAATTTCAAATTAAAATGTGAGTTTGATATCTTATATTTCTATCAATCTGAATCAGTTTTCCTTCTTAAATCAAACACCAATTTTACAACATTGGTGCTCCCACAATTGAAGGTAAACACAAACAATAGAGAATTGTTCGGAAGCCCAACAAGGCGTTGACACAAGGACAACAAGAGCAGTGATTGCTGCCTACTGTGACAAAACCTGACATAGCAGCTCGTCAGTCCAGTGCGACCCGACCAATCGTGTGACACGGTTCAGGACCAGACCACACAGCGCGACAGAACCAGTAACAAGCTGCACGTACATGTCATGACATGTACACTGTTCCTACTGGATACTCTTTAACTATCTCATTACATTTTTCGGAAGGCTATTAATATGTAATTATAAAAATTGTACTTCAAATGATTATGTACAAGAGTATTTTACACATATTACATTTCCATTGATTCATAACATCTACCAGAGTCAAAATAGTTTCTATATAGTTCTTATAACACACGAGGTCACCCTATACCACAAACATTTGGGGATTACAAAATAAAAATATTCTTTATTAAATTTCATTTTTCTAAAATTCATCTATGTTGGTGCAGGGATCTAACTCTTTTATGTGCAAATATGTGTAAAAGTGTACATATTTTATATTATTCAGAGCCAATTTGTAATACATATTAATAAGTAAACATAATTTCCTAAAAGGAAACAAGACTCATAGAATTTTCTCATCATTTTCCTACTTAATGAACCACTCTTGGAATAAGATTCTAGATACAGCCACTGGATACAACAGGAAGCATAAGATTTACTGGGGTTTGTTCATGAACAAACAAACTGCTACTCCATTTCATGTACACAGCTAACATTTAAATGTATTGAACTTGAACAGTTAATTAATGGTCTTTTTTGTCGCCCTTAATAGATAAATATAACATAATACTGGTGTTAGTGTTATTAAAAGTTACACAATATTAACGAAATACATAGATGTATATTTTAATGAGTATTGTGTAATCTCTCTCTTTATCGATGATGTACAAAATGTATCTAATAACAAACAATACACTAATTCTTTGTATCAATTCTTTGAAATATATTTTCCATTTTATGTTGATTGGAAGAAAAACAGGTGTACCTGTAAATTAAACAAGAAAACACTTTCCAAGCACAATTGCATATCTGGATAGTTTGAAAACTGCAAATTTAAATAAAATTTAAAGTTTTTTAAAACTATTCTTTAAATTTATGGCAAATTGAAATTCAGGTGGTAAGCCTACATTGCTTTAAAGATTCATGATAGTTTTACATGCCTTACAAAGGTACTAGTTTAATAGTAAGCACATGTGCAAATAATGTAGTCCATTATGACTTTGGAACAGCTAGTAAGGGAGCATTACAAGTCAAAAAAGAAACAATTTACAGAAATCAAACTAATTTTTATTTTCACATTATAATTATGTTGGGTATTTTTGGTCATTAATTATTTTCACTTGACCAAAACAAATAAAAAGACTACAACAAATAAACAAACAAAAAAGAAAATAACAAGTTTGACAGAATATTTTATTTTTTATCACTTACTTTTTTATTAATGTACTTCTGTATGATTGATCTTGGATTTTTGTGTTAGAGTACAAAAATATTTGGTACATATAAAATAAGTATTGTTTTTACTCACAAAAGTGTGGGGTAAAAAGAGAATACACATTTTAAACTCACGAAACCTTTACTAAAACCATATTCTAATCAGAGAAATCGTGTTGCTGAACATATTAAAATATGCTAAACACAATAATATCGAATGTTATACGAGAGGCTACTAAAATTGACCAAGTTTAGGCAGTAGGCTATTTATTTTCATTGCACTACAATGAAGACGAATTAACGCCCTGTGTATTGTTGGGGCCACATGGCTGTTACCGGCACAACTGTAACATTGCTCGTATAAACGGCTGTTGTGTCGATAAAGTCGGCGCACAACAGAGGAGGGGGGAGGGGGAAGCAGTCGAACGTGACGGCGTAATGTGAATCAACAGCGAAACGTCGGCCTGTCGACCGTTGCAAGTATGTCCAACGAGGCGGAACGGCGGAACAAAACCAATATTCGTTTCAAATAAAAAAAGCCTCACTCACCCATTAATAGGATGGCAACGAAAATAAACGGGTTTTACAATAAGTTCGTTAGTGCTGGATTGACCTAACCTCAAACTCTTGTGTCAGCAACAGGTTATAAAATTGATTTAATAGCGTTGTATTAGAACGAATATAATAGATTTATCATGTCATCATTGAGTGGTCTGTAAAAAGCTACTTTGGTATGACATCGTGTTAACTATGTAAATTATATCCAGCACCAACACAACTGACTATTTTAGACGAATATGAGCGAAACTTTTAATCATACTGCAAATAATACTATTTTAGTATCGATAGGCTATACAAACTTTGCTTTTGGATTTTGATAATTTTTCTCTATCTTTCAGAAACAAAAACCAATTCTTTAAATATTCATCTGGCTTAAAACAAAATGTATTCGTTTTCTATCGTTTTCATGAAACATTAAGCGAAATACAGTATGAAACACTAACATAACCTATTTGGTATATTTACGACTGTTTTCCAATTTTTTTCTAGTATAGCAAGAATATAAAGTACAGGAACCTTGCTTGTATAGAATAAAGCTGGTATTTTGTTGTGAATACTTGTGAAATGTTCATCACACAGTCCTACGCCCTACTTCACTTAGGTTTTGCACTTCACTAGCAGCGAGTTCGCAATCTCACCCCTAGCTGTAACATAAAAAATGCACCCCGTCTTGCAACGAACGACACAATTAGGCTATCAGTAGAAACAAAAGTTTTCTTAATAATGGAATACAAATGTAACTGTAAACAAGCATAGGTTATATAATATTTTAAATCAGAATAGTAATAGGTTCGAAAAAATAGTAAGTAATGAAGAAATAAAAACACCCAACATTAGCATATTTAGCGCATTTATCATCAGCAGACCAAGGTGTGTTATGTTATGAGAAAAACCGTTAAAAATTGTCGTAAACAATAATAAATGCCTTGCGTGTGCCTTGGGTTGCCGTGATTGTGGTTAATGCCGGATATAGCCTATATCATTCTCAACTGAAAATGAAAGCAAGGACACACGTACTGTGGATCAGTATAATGTTATGTTTACGCGTCGGAATTACGCACAGACACTATTTTAGAACGACGAAAGGATATTCGTTTGACGTCGCCGACTTGACACGACATGACAGCATTACGTCGCCGCCGGCCGGCCAAGAGTGGAACTGCGACACTTGGACATGACGTCAACGTTGCTGCCTGCAGAGACGGTTGGCGGTACAATACCAGGGCACAGTTTATCCGCTCTCTTTGAAACATGGACGAATCCAGGGTTTGAATTTGTGCTGGCAACCCATTATCTTATATTTGGGGGAGGCGGTACAATGACTACTTTTACAAGTCCGTGTACAAGTCGATGATGATTTCAAAAATACCGTAGATTAATGATCTGGTTTTAGAGTGTTAAAAACTGAACGTTATAAATTGATATTGTGTTAAAGAATACACTTTTTCCAGAATTTTGTAATTTTTTCCGAACGGCTTCGGTGCAAGGGAGAGAAACCGGGTACCCTCAAATACACCTATGTTTTGAGGATATGGTACACCAAATAGTGAGGATATTAAGTTAACCTCAATTTCACATTTCGCTTAGTGCA
Source organism: Homalodisca vitripennis (assembly GCF_021130785.1). Taxonomy (NCBI): domain Eukaryota; kingdom Metazoa; phylum Arthropoda; class Insecta; order Hemiptera; family Cicadellidae; genus Homalodisca; species Homalodisca vitripennis. The sequence goes on along the minus strand of NC_060213.1, from coordinate 97,764,846 downwards.
GCGTCTGAAATCTGACACTGGTACAGATTGACTTGTAGAATCTGGAATCCATCTAAGTCCGTCTGAAGAGACCCATAAAAAGTTGGCAACAAAGACGTTCTAAACGAACTCTTTGCATCGCTTCGACATCAGAGACACCTAGGCTACAAACGAGATCAGCGATCAGCTATCCAGTGTAATCCAGATGAAGCGGTATTCTCATTGTCTTATCAGGCGCACAATTGGCAATGATGAGACAATGTCCCTAGATATTCGCATTGAATGAACGCTTCCCACCATTATGTATAGAAATAGTGAGAGTTGACACGGTCTTTATAAAACAACCATAACCATTCGATAAAACTTATCTTCGATAGCGCCGACACCGGTGATATTTGTCGATCCTATTTGCTGATAATCATTTACAGCTTTACTAGAATATGCACTCGCAGTGACACACTTTGTAGATAAAAATATCACTCCCGGATTGGCGGGAATTATCAGATATGTGACGACACAGGTTTAACGACGTTTTGTGGTTTCAGACACGAATTGACAGTTCAGAGATGAGTCAGAGTTATTCGATTGATCGAAGAGAGGACTACATTTTCACCACGAAAATGCGGAAACATTGTATTTAACACGGAGGCCTTTATTTAAACATTAGACATTTCTGAAAATGTGCTAAGGACATGAACGTACTAGAAGACGATTCTAGGTCGGTATGTTAGTTCGTTTTGGGTTGCCTGTTTCACCGACAGATCCTTCCAGGCCAATTAGGTGGCGATGAGGCAAAGCGGTACTAGAAACTACATTTCCAAATCTACAAATTGTATAGCTAATAAACAATCCTAAGGTTCGGAATCCACTTGAAACTGTAGGATTGTCATATCAATTAAATCACGCTTACAATAAAACAGGCGATATAAGCTGTTGAGGGTGTTTTCTTAACCTCAACACTTACGCTTAGGCACGTACGTGTCTTCAGTTGGCAATTGGTGAAGACTAGATGGGAAGAGATATGAAGGGGAGGATGCAGCAATCAATAGACCAAGCAACCTAGATCTGGAACTCCCCACCCCTCGCACAGCTCATAGTAGCTTTGAGCTGACAATGTGCACGAATTCCCTCATAGCAATTTCTGTACAGCATATATGATCTCTAATCAGTATGAATTGTGTGATCGTAAAATAAAATAATTGAGAAATTTAAATTAGTTTTCCATCGACAACCAAATGATTACCAAGGATTTAACACGGGTTTTTGATCAAGCTATTTAAATATTACTACCTTTCAGACAAGAAAAATATGCAAAATAACCCATGAAAAAGCAATAATTCTAGGAATTTCGTGTCATTCTGAAGAATCTAGCAAACAGACCCGCAGAAAAAGAGGCTACGGTAAAAATGTTTTAAACGTAAAAACATATTCTTTTAAATAATAATTTATTAAAAAGTACAAATTAAAAAATCATAATTAATTTAAGATCTTGTTCTTAAAATCATAATTATTAAAAAACATACAATTTCTTGAAGTTGTAATTTATTTAGGTCCACGTTATTCTATTCGTTGTCATATTTTGTTTTAGTGTGCATTAGTAGCTGTTTGAATACATTCTGATGGCGACCAATTGAATAGGAAGCTGACCCGATAAAAACCAGTATCACCGGTTTAGTTGGTGAGAATAGTTCACTTAAGGGAGACAATTTATCGACATCAGGTTGGCAACGCTCAAGGACGCACCAGCTCGCAGCTGTTGCTCAAGAGCCATCTGTTTGTTGTCATCAGCTGATCGAACTTCCCCTCTCCTGACCGTTCCCTCACTCACTCCCACTCTCGCACACAAAACCTGTCCTAAATAATGTACCTACAACATTGAGATTGATTTAAATGAGCGGCACTATCTATCAAGACAATCTTACAGGACCCGATTATTTAATTCAGTGAGAAATTTACTATTTTCGTTTCGAATTTACTGTACACTCAAATTTATTCAACAGCAGTTTTGAATTTTTGTGTAAAAACTAATAACAGACCAAGAGTGTAGCTTACGCTATAGAATTGTGGTTTTACGTAATATTTTGTTATTAAAACACATATGGATAACTAAGCGTTTTTGGGAATATACGTTGTTAAAATGACATATTTATTTGGATGATGACGTTTTCGTATTATAAATTACAGATGCAACATGTTCTAACCTCCAAACAAAAATGTCTACACTCACACTCACCTGTCCTGACTCGATCAGTTTATTTTAATTGCACGTAATCTCTGAATTCCATCCAAGCCACCAGTTCGAGTGACCTATCCATCCGGACTCCATTTAATTACTCAATGCTTAATAGACATAAATTTCGTTTCAGCTATTTTAATTCGGTCTGGGCTTATGTGGAATCTTGATATCATACCACTCCTCCCTGTGATGGGCTCTGTTTAATGAAAAGTAGGATTTACAACAAAATTAAACAGACAGCTAGTACACATTTTAAAACTTTTTCGAGCAGTACACATGTCCAATCACAGTGTGACGCATCGCATCGTTGCACTTTATCGCGTTCCAAGAAATGGATAAAAGCCTCTCAGAGCTGTACGTACTAGTGCTGAAAGAAATGCAAGTATTCACAAACCACTCCTCCTAGTGATGTCATGGGCTTAGTAAACAACTGCGATATAAATCGAGGAAAATTCCACTCCCTGTTCGGTTTGCTTGGAAAATGACGAGTATTAGAAAAATTCATTGGTACGCGAATCTATGACAAGGTCGAATTGTAGCGAGTATGCACGCGAGCATTCCATAGTCAGACGGACTCATTAGCGCGGTTCCCACGTGTTCGGTTGGCGTGATCCGCGAACATTGGTGGAAATTCAACACAAAACCGACAAAGAATTTAGAGGTTCGTGTCTGCAGACTGTATGGCAACGGCAACGGGTCGATGGTGTGTGCGAACAGACACGGACGGCACTGTTTCTCATTTTAGCCACGAAGAATACTTTAGCATTCAGCTTTGTCTGTGAGCAGGACTCTTTGGCTGTTCTTCAGCCAATAAAAATATCATGGGAGAATTGTATACTATTGCCAACATTTTGGGGGAACGTTACATAATCTCAGGCTATTTACTTACGGGATTTATTTGGAAATTACTTACCTAATACCGAACATCACTTGCCTTTAAATTGATGAATTGGAATAAAACAATGTGGTATGTGATTAATTCAAAATTAGTAACTTGAAATACACTTGTTTGTTGAGAGCAATGACATGTCAAAGATGAGATTTATTAGTAGTAAATTGTTTGACTAAGTAGGATATAATTTAACATGGTTAGTCATTGGTAAAACGTTGTAAGAATAACTCGGAACTATTCATAAAATTTCTAATTCCTAATAACAGAACGAGAGATTGAAATTATAACGAGATCAATCTTAATCATTATTGACGACAATAAGAATGTAACATTTATTGACAGTATTTATTTTATTAATTGTATTCGCAACAAACGCACAATGTTGACGTCTGGACTTGTAACGCCACTAAAAGTAATTTGTCTGTAATTTACGTTAATACTAACTTACGATTATGTTACGTCCTGAGCTGGATGTGAACATTGATTGACATTTAAATATAAATTTTGCATCCACGAGCAAAAACACGGATTGTCGCTTATTTCCTATTGACAAAGTAATCGCCTGAATAGTAAACAGTCACAAGCTTGAATAAAATAAAAATCTAGGGTACTTCGACTGTTCACCGGTTCAGTACTAATTAATTGGTTAAAGGAAACAAAGAAGATAAATAACACCAGAAATAACTATCTCAAAATAGTAATTTAAGGCATTTTAGTGTACAAATTTGTTATTGGTTATTTTATAGTCATTGCAAACCTATAAACTCTTTTCAATTGGCGATGTTGACAAACAAAGACAATTGGGGATCGGAAAAACTCAACTGAATATTCATTAAAACAAAAAACAACAATGAATTCTGACGGAGGAAACGCAGGATTATTTGGCAATCCACTCGGTGGACAAAGGCTAGACACAACAATCCACCTAACAATGGAAGCGCAACAATGCCGATTCACCATAGGCTAACAAATCAGCTACTTGGGGTCACCCAAGTGCTGTGAAACAACAGGAGAGACTCACATTTGATGAGGACGACGCCGCCGTGGGAGGGTGACTCGGCATCCATGGTGTGTCTCATAGTGTCCTGACCACGGCTGTCCCGGACTGGGGAGTACACTCTCTACTGACCGGGGGCAGGGAGAACAGTGACAGGAAACGGGGGGTTGCGCGTGCGTGTGGAGACTCCACCTACACCTACATGTCCGTGCAGCTGTGCAGTGAGGTGCCGTAGCCCCTAGCGCACTGTAACGACCTGGTGTTGTCTGTGTGGGTGGCACTCGTCAGAGCGTCCGAATTTCGTAAATTCCAAATCAATGATCATTTTGGAATTCTTTTAACGATTTTGTATAGACCACTGTATACTTTCCCAAAGCTCAGATATTTTGGGAGTGTTCACATTATAATGAATTATACGTGCATTTGATTATCCAGTATTTTACAAAGTGTTGACAGTTTTTCAAACTTTATATTCCATGTGGTAATTCAAGTTTAACTGTTTAATTGCTTTTATGACATTTTCACACATCTTCATTACACACATTTTTAAGATTTAAACGAAGTACATACTACGAATATGGTATTATAGGCATATGATTATTGAGATACATATTTTGTACGGTTTTATTGTCAAGGCTGAGCGTTAGCAAAGCATCGATGAGTTATAAAAATGCCCATTTTATTAAATTTCTGTCTGTTTGTCCGCTAGATATATCGAGATGCAACTGGCCTATGCAATTGCAATTTGGCACAACGCTTCATTTTTATACAGAAAACACCGAAGTCGACGTGGTGCATGTCCCCCTATGGATTTGGCTGAGCGTTGGCTTAGCCTACTAAATGTCTGCAGAATATATTCAAAGAGATTTCACCTATAAAACTGGAATTTTGTATGAAACTCCATTCCTATAGTTAATGATTTTCTCGTAGTTTTATCATCAGAAGTGAAATCAGATACAAATTTAGTTTTTAATAATTGAATTCCACTGTTAGGGATCTTGGACTCCCTACTTGCTAAATGACCTGCTGATGTCCAGGTAGTCAACAAACTAATTTTAAAACAACCCCCGAAATGTGTTCTGGTTACGGCACTGCTCTTTGCGTCATAAAAAATAAATGCTTTAGAAAAACACTGTTTGTATTCCACTATACCAAATTATTTTCCACACTGTGACAAAAATAAATATCAACATTGTACAATAAATAAGTACATGCTTAAATTAAAATAAAAAAATCATCTCGATTAAGGCAAAACAAAGCAAAAAGGTCTATCTCTTATTTTGTTAAGAAAAAATAACGACTCCACGTTGAAGACAGCAGGTGGCAACGAAGCGGATGGAGGGAATTCGAGCGAGCTGAAGCGCGAAATCGAACTGACAGCGATAACGGCGACATCACATCACATAGCATATCACATGATTGAGATTATCGCATGACACGAGACAGCTGACGGGAAACACACATTATCTGTCGTGACTCAGGGACTCGGGCTGCTGGACACACGAGTATAAGTAGTATGGTGTCGTACGGCCAAGTCCATCTTGCTTCATCTCTAGCTAGTTACTCGCGACACTCTGATCAAACGAAAAGAAAACACCTAAGCACCTGCACATTATGGCATCTGCCGCGGTCAACGTGTTAAACTGCAGCACAATAACTGTCTAGTTAAAATACACGCTATTAACACCTTCACTGCAGCTCTATACTGAGTGGCCTAACACCAAACCACCTACACTTTATGGCATCTGCCGCGGTCAACGTGTTAAACTGCAGCACAATAACTGTCTAACTAAAATACACGCTATTAACACCTTCACTGCGGGTCTATACTGAGTGGCCTAACACCAAAGCACCTGCACTTTATGGCATCTGCCGCATTCAACGTGTTAAACTGCAGCACAATAACTGTCTAACTAAAATACACGCTATTAACACCTTCACTGCGGCTCTATACTGAGTGGCCTAACACCAAAGCACCTGCACTTTATGGCATCTGCCGCGTTCAACATGTTAAACTGCAGCACAATAACTGTCTAGCTAAAATACACGCTATTAACACCTTCACTGCGGCTCTATACTGAGTGGCCTAACACCAAACCACCTACACTTTATGGCTTCTGCCGCGGTCAACGTGTTAAACTGCAGCACAATAACTGTCTAGTTAAAATACACGCTATTAACACCTTCACTGCGGCGCTATACTGAGTGGCCTAACACCAAACCACCTACACTTTATGGCATCTGTCGCGTTCAACATGTTAAACTGCAGCACAATAACTGTCTAGCTAAAATACACGCTATTAACACCTTCACTGCGGCTCTATACTGAGTGGCCTAACACCAAAGCACCTGCACTTTATGGCATCTGTCGCGGTCAACGTGTTAAACTGCAGCACAATAACTGTCTAACTAAAATACACGCTATTAACACCTTCACTGCGGGTCTATACTGAGTGGCCTAACACCAAAGCACCTGCACTTTATGGCATCTGTCGCGGTCAACGTGTTAAACTGCAGCACAATAACTGTCTAGCTAAAATACACGCTATTAACACCTTCACTGCGGCTCTATACTGAGTGGCCTAACACCAAACCACCTACACTTTATGGCTTCTGCCGCGGTCAACGTGTTAAACTGCAGCACAATAACTGTCTAGTTAAAATACACGCTATTAACACCTTCACTGCGGCTCTATACTGAGTGGCCTAACACCAAAGCACCTGCACTTTATGGCATCTGCCGCGTTCAACATGTTAAACTGCAGCACAATAACTGTCTAGCTAAAATACACGCTATTAACACCTTCACTGCGGCTCTATACTGAGTGGCCTAACACCAAACCACCTACACTTTATGGCTTCTGCCGCGGTCAACGTGTTAAACTGCAGCACAATAACTGTCTAGTTAAAATACACGCTATTAACACCTTCACTGCGGCTCTATACTGAGTGGCCTAACACCAAAGCACCTGCACTTTATGGCATCTGCCGCGTTCAACATGTTAAACTGCAGCACAATAACTGTCTAGCTAAAATACACGCTATTAACACCTTCACTGCGGCTCTATACTGAGTGGCCTAACACCAAACCACCTACACTTTATGGCTTCTGCCGCGGTCAACGTGTTAAACTGCAGCACAATAACTGTCTAGTTAAAATACACGCTATTAACACCTTCACTGCGGCGCTATACTGAGTGGCCTAACACCAAACCACCTACACTTTATGGCATCTGTCGCGTTCAACATGTTAAACTGCAGCACAATAACTGTCTAGCTAAAATACACGCTATTAACACCTTCACTGCGGCTCTATACTGAGTGGCCTAACACCAAAGCACCTGCACTTTATGGCATCTGTCGCGGTCAACGTGTTAAACTGCAGCACAATAACTGTCTAACTAAAATACACGCTATTAACACCTTCACTGCGGGTCTATACTGAGTGGCCTAACACCAAAGCACCTGCACTTTATGGGATCTGTCGCGGTCAACGTGTTAAACTGCAGCACAATAACTGTCTAGCTAAAATACACGCTATTAACACCTTCACTGCGGCTCTATACTGAGTGGCCTAACACCAAACCACCTACACTTTATGGCTTCTGCCGCGGTCAACGTGTTAAACTGCAGCACAATAACTGTCTAGTTAAAATACACGCTATTAACACCTTCACTGCGGGTCTATACTGAGTGGCCTAACACCAAAGCACCTGCACTTTATGCCATCTGTCGCGGTCAACGTGTTAAACTGCAGCACAATAACTGTCTAGCTAAAATACACGCTATTAACACCTTCACTGCGGCTCTATACTGAGTGGCCTAACACCAAAGCACCTGCACTTTATGGCATCTGCCGCGGTCAACGTGTTAAACTGCAGCACAATAACTGTCTAGCTAAAATACACGCTATTAACACCTTCACTGCGGCTCTATACTGAGTGGCCTAACACCAAACCACCTACACTTTATGGCTTCTGCCGCGGTCAACGTGTTAAACTGCAGCACAATAACTGTCTAGTTAAAATACACGCTATTAACACCTTCACTGCGGGTCTATACTGAGTGGCCTAACACCAAAGCACCTGCACTTTATGGCATCTGTCGCGGTCAACGTGTTAAACTGCAGCACAATAACTGTCTAGCTAAAATACACGCTATTAACACCTTCACTGCGGCTCTATACTGAGTGGCCTAACACCAAAGCACCTGCACTTTATGGCATCTGCCGCGTTCAACATGTTAAACTGCAGCACAATAACTGTCTAACTAAAATACACGCTATTAACACCTTCACTGCGGGTCTATACTGAGTGGCCTAACACCAAAGCACCTGCACTTTATGGCATCTGTCGCGGTCAACGTGTTAAACTGCAGCACAATAACTGTCTAGCTAAAATACACGCTATTAACACCTTCACTGCGGCTCTATACTGAGTGGCCTAACACCAAAGCACCTGCACTTTATGGCATCTGCCGCGGTCAACGTGTTAAACTGCAGCACACTGTCTAGCTAAATACACGCTGTATTAACACCTTCACTGCGGCTCTATACTGAGGGTGGCCTAAACACCAAACCACCTACACTTTATGGCTTCTGCCGCGGTCAACGTGTTAAACTGCAGCACATAACTGTCTAGTTTAAAATACACGCTATTAACACCTTCACTGCGGCTCTATACTGAGTGGCCTAACACCAAAGGACCTGCACTTTATGGCATCTGTCGCGGTCAACGTGTTAAACTGCAGGCACAATAACTGTCTAGCTAAAATACACGCTATTAACACCTTCACTGCGCTCTCTATACTGAGTGGCCCCTAACACCAAAGCACCTGCACTTTATGGCATCTGCCGCGGTCAACGTGTTAAACTGCAGCACAATAACTGTCTAGCTAAAATACACGCTATTAACAGCTTCACTGCGGCTCTATACTGAGTGGCCTAACACCAAACCACCTACACTTTTATGGCTTCTTTCTGCGCGGTCAACGTGTTAAACTGCAGCACAATAACTGTCTAGTTAAAATACACGCTATTAACACCTTCACTGCGGCTCTATACTGAGTGGCCTAACACCAAAGCACCTGCACTTTATGGCATCTGTCGCGGTCAACGTGTTAAACTGCAACACAATAACTGTCTAGCTAAAATACACGCTATTTAACACCTTCACTGCGGCTCTATACTGAGTGGCCTAACACCAAAGCACCTGCACTTTATGGCATCTGCCGCGGTCAACGTGTTAAACTGCAGCACAATAACTGTCTAGCTAAAATACACGCTATTAACACCTTCACTGCGGCTCTATACTGAGTGGCCTAACACCAAACCACCTACACTTTATGGCTTCTGCCGCGGTCAACGTGTTAAACTGCAGCACAATAACTGTCTAGCTAAAATACACGCTATTAACACCTTCACTGCGGCTCTATATACTGAGTGGCCTAACACCAAAGCACCTGCACTTTATGGCATCTGGCGCGGTCAACGTGTTAAACTGCAACACAATAACTGTCTAGCTAAAATACACGCTATTAACACCTTCACTGCGGCTCTATACTGAGTGGCCTAACACCAAAGCACCTGCACTTTATGGCATCTGCCGCGGTCAACGTGTTATAACTGCAGCACAATAACTGTCTAGCTAAAATACACGCTATTAACCACCTTCACTGCGGCTCTATACTGAGTGACATAACACCAAAGCACCTGCACTTTATGGCATCTGCCGCGTTCAACATGTTAAACTGCAGCACAATAACTGTCTAGCTAAAATACACGCTATTAAACACCTTCACTGCGGCTCTATACTGAGTGGCCTAACACCAAAAGCACCTACACTTTATGGCTTCTGCCGCGGTCAACGTGTTAAACTGCAGCACAAATAACTGTCTAGTTAAAATACACGCTATTAACACCTTCACTGCGGCTCTATACTGAGTGGCCTAACACCAAAGCACCTGCACTTTATGGCATCTGTCGCGGTCAACGTTGTTAAACTGCAACACAATAACTGTCAAGCTAAAATACACGCTATTAACACCTTCACTGCGGCTCTATACTGAGTGGCCTAACACCAAAGCACCTGCACTTTATGGCATCTGCCGCGGTCAACGTGTTAAACTGCAGCACAATAACTGTCTAGCTAAAATACACGCTATTAACACCTTCACTGCGGCTCTGCTATACTGAGTTGGGCCTAACACCAAAAAAAAACCACCTACACTTTTATGGCATCTGCCGCGGTCAAACGTGTTAAACTGCAGCACAATAACTGTCTAGCTAAAATACACGCTATTAACACCTTCACTGCGGCTCTATACTGAGTGCCATAACACCAAAGCACCTGCACTTTATGGCATCTGCCGCGGTCAACGTGTTAAACTGCAGCACAATAACTGTCTAGCTAAAATACACGCTATTAACACCTTCACTGCGGCTCTATACTGATGTGACTAACACCAAAGCACCTACACTTTATGGCATCTGCCGCCGCGGTCAACGTGTTAAACTGCAGCACAATAACTGTCTAGCTAAAATACACGCTATTAACACCTTCACTGCGGCTCTATACTGAGTGACATAAACACCAAAGCACCTACACTTTATGGCGTCTGCCGCGGTCAACGTGTTAAACTGCAGCACAATAACTGTCTAGCTAAAATACACGCTATTAACACCTTCACTGCGGCTCTATACTGAGTGACATAACACCAAAGCACCTGCACTTTATGGCATCTGTCGCGGTCAACGTGTTAAACTGCAGCACAATAACTGTCTAGTCCTAAAATACACGCTATTAACACCTTCACTGCGGCTCTATACTGAGTGACATAACACCAAAGCACCTGCACTTTATGGCGTCTGTCGCGGTCAACGTGTTAAACTGCAGCACAATAACTGTCTAGTTAAAATACACGTTTATTAACACCTTCACTGCGGCTCTATACTGAGTGACATAAACACCAAAGCACCTACACTTTATGGCATCTGTCGCGGTCAACGTGTTAAACTGCAGCACAATAACTGTCTAGCTTAAAATACACGTATTAACACCTTCACTGCGGGCTCTATACTGAGTGACATAACACCAAAGCACCTACACTTTATGGCATCTGTCGCGGTCAACGTGTTTTAAACTGCAGCACAATAAACTGTCTAGCTAAAATACACGCTATTAACACCTTCACTGCGGCTCTATACTGAGTGGCCTAAACACCAAAGCACCTGCACTTTATGGCGTCTGCCGCGGTCAACGTGTTAAACTGCAGCACAATAACTGTCTAGCTAAAATACACGCTATTAACACCTTCACTGCGGCTCTATACTGAGTGGCCTAACACCAAAGCACTTGCACTTTATGGCGTCTGCCGCGGTCAAAAACGTGTTAAACTGCAGCACAATAACTGTCTAGCTAAAATACACGCTATTAACACCTTCACTGCGGCTCTATACTGAGTGGCCTAAAACACCAAAGCACCTGCACTTTATGGCATCTGCCGCGTTCAACATGTTAAACTGCAGCACAATAACTGTCTAGCTAAAATACACGCTATTAACACCTTCACTGCGGCTCTATACTGAGTGGCCTAACACCAAAGCACCTGCACTTTATGGCATCTGTCGCGGTCAACGTGTTAAACTGCAGCACAATAACTGTCTAGCTAAAATACACGCTATTAACACCTTCACTGCGGCTCTATACTGAGTGGCCTAACACCAAAGCACCTACACTTTATGGCATCTGTCGCGGTCAACGTGTTAAACTGCAGCACAATAACTGTCTAGCTAAAATACACGCTATTAACACCTTCACTGCGGCTCTATACTGAGTGGCCTAACACCAAAGCACCTGCACTTTATGGCGTCTGCCGCGGTCAACGTGTTAAACTGCAGCACAATAACTGTCTAGCTAAAATACACGCTATTAACACCTTCACTGCGGCTCTATACTGAGTGGCCTAACACCAAAGCACCTGCACTTTATGGCGTCTGCCGCGGTCAACGTGTTAAACTGCAGCACAATAACTGTCTAGCTAAAATACACGCTATTAACACCTTCACTGCGGCTCTATACTGAGTGGCCTAACACCAAAGCACCTGCACTTTATGGCATCTGCCGCGGTCAACATGTTAAACTGCAGCACAATAACTGTCTAGCTAAAATACACGCTATTAACACCTTCACTGCGGCTCTATACTGAGTGGCCTAACACCAAAGCACCTGCACTTTATGGCATCTGCCGCGTTCAACGTGTTAAACTGCAGCACAATAACTGTCTAGCTAAAATACACGCTATTAACACCTTCACTGCGGCTCTATACTGAGTGGCCTAACACCAAAGCACCTACACTTTATGGCATCTGTCGCGGTCAACGTGTTAAACTGCAGCACAATAACTGTCTAGCTAAAATACACGCTATTAACACCTTCACTGCGGCTCTATACTGAGTGGCCTAACACCAAAGCACCTGCACTTTATGGCGTCTGCCGCGGTCAACGTGTTAAACTGCAGCACAATAATTGTCTAGCTAAAATACACGCTATTAACACCTTCACTGCGGCTCTATACTGAGTGGCCTAACACCAAAGCACCTGCACTTTATGGCGTCTGCCGCGGTCAACGTGTTAAACTGCAGCACAATAACTGTCTAGCTAAAATACACGCTATTAACACCTTCACTGCGGCTCTATACTGAGTAACATAACACCAAAGCACCTACACTTTATGGCGTCTGCCGCGGTCAACGTGTTAAACTGCAGCACAATAATTGTCTAGCTAAAATACACGCTATTAACACCTTCACTGCGGCTCTATACTGAGTGGCCTAACACCAAAGCACCTGCACTTTATGGCGTCTGCCGCAATGAAATTAATAAAAACGATACAGAAACCGAAAACCAATCGTACCATCGATGGAACTCTTCCAGAGGCAATTTCCTTCGACTCCATTCGAAGTTATGGGGCAAAATTTGTAAACAAACTAAAAACTTCGCAATAAAACTGTTGTCTACAAAGGGGTTACAACACGCATTTCGCATTGCCAAACGTATAATGAGAAAAAGATTTCACGTTTCTTGTGGCAAAGCGTAACCTTTGACGTTCTCAGGTCGCGCATATTATTCCTACGCTAATGCCCCGTTTACTCTAGAGTTATGAATATGTTGCCAACAGTGCCGTCAACATTTTTCCTGTGCTGCCAACATGTTGTTCAAATATATGGCAATTAGCTTATTATATTAGTGTAAGCTCATATAGACGTTGTTTTGATAGAAAGGAGAATTGGTGCAGTCTTAAATATTACATGTGACATCTACAATATTTATGACGGGGTGTCCCCTAGAGGTGTTAAGAGAGTGCTTGTTTACTAGAAGCGACAGAGCTTTCACACACCCAGACAAGCATTGCCTGCTGCTAAAAGACTAATTCCAATACTCTAGGCGTACCACGCGCGCCGCAAAAATAGTTGTATTTAAGAACGTAGCCAGGGGAAAAATTTGGGGTGGGGTCCAGACAACTGATATTTCTTCGTAGTGGACAGAGAGTTCGGGACAATCTTTTTCCTTAAAACGTCCTTGACCCGTTTCTCTGTTGAAAACGATATTTCAGCAGTAGGTACGTGTCAGTACTGAGTTATTAAAATAATAATAATAGTTTACTAAAAAAGTAATTGAAAAAAAAATTTGGGGGATTCCGGACCCCGTGGATTCCCTCGCTGGCCCCCTCCTTGGTTGTATTTGTTATTCAATATAAATACATTTTTTAGCAGTTTTAAAAGGTCACGAGAAAAGGCATAAAATTTGTCCGAACCTTATCATAAGTCATCGTGTCCTGTAAAACTTAACTTAACTTAACTGGCCCTAATTTTAGAAACAAAACCCTAAAGAACAAAGCATGGCATGTCATACCTACGTCATAAAATCAATATGAGGAAATCGAACATTGAAACCTACCACAAAGATGTGCTGAAAATTGTTGCACACATTATATTAACAAAATTAAACTTTGTGGCAACAAATGTTGCCAACGATTTATTGACAACTGTTGTTATAAATACGGCTTTACGGGCACTGGAGATACAAGACTGGCATTTGTTCAAAATGTATACAAAAATATTTTCATACTTCAGTTTCTTGCTTTGATATAGGCTATTCCTATAAGGATGGTCCCGTCGAAATGCGGCTTAAATCTGAGCTTAAATTGTAAATTACTTTTAAATATTAGCTAAACGTTAATTAATAAAATCACCACAGATTTGTTGTTGCTTTTTACACTTTTTTAAATGTAGCCAAACTACTTCAAAACTAATAATTTAAAAAAAAAGTTGCACGTACTACACATTTTTGAAGGTTGACAACAAATAAAGGTTTTACAATGGTTTTGAAGAAAATAACAGCCTAAAATGTTATTCCGACTAGAACGAAAATTGTAGCTAACACAGACATTACAAATAAAGTGGTTCAGATCCTAATGAAAAGGTATAACCTTGATATAGGCCTATTAACTGATTTATTGAATTTTCTCAAACAGTATTTTGACATAGGACATACAATTAGGCTTGATGAACCCTCCATCCATCACGGTCGACACGACTCTGCCCGTTCCTTCTGTCCACTATGTCAATGTTCACGGGCGAGGAAGGAGGGTCAACGCCCGGAGAGCGAATGGTAACCGATTCTGGGTGCCAGGACCGACCGATCGATCACCGCCGCTACTGAACTCTATAAGATTCCATATTTACTTGGCCGTAACCCCGTGAGCGCATACTGTTAACAATACGCCTTTTTGTTGAATATCGTTCTAGAAGAGTGCACTTTTACTTGTAAAATTGTTGTGCGTGGACTTTTTCCTCCGCGTTATACCGTGTGACCCACGCAGAGGTTGAAACGTTTTATATTACTTGCCCATTTATGCACCGAACATTTTCAAACTGTACACAATTCGTTAAATAGGTTTTAAAAATATTGTGTGAAAATTTCTGCTCTCTAACAATTGTTGAAATTAAATGATGGCATTGTAAAAAAAAACTATATTTTAAACCCGTAAAAAGCAGTATTTTGGGTTTTTTTTAAAATTATTTATTGTATTTTTTTAGAGAAATAAAGCACTTCAATCAAAAAATTAGAACATAGCCTATTAAAAAACCTACAATTACAGTCCACAATTACTCGAACTGTAATTCATCCACAGCGACACACTGATAACAGCGCTTTACAAAAAAATTCTACGGTATCCGAAGAAGTTCCTCTTCAACTGATTGTTTTAATTTCCCATCATTATTAAAGCTACGAGTAGAAACTTGAACCTTTAAGTAAACCCATAGAAATAAATCACACACAGTTAAATCTGGGGATCGGGATGGCCAATCTAAAAAATCACTTCCACGACCAATCTAACGGTCATGAAGGTTGTCATTTACCAATCGCTTGACAGGATTTTCGAAATGAGGAGGAGCAACTGTAAAACTGTAATGGAGAAGGTTAGGTTGTTTTATAGCACAAGCAATATTATTAAATCAAACAGCTGTTTTCAACAATGAGCATTATTAAACAGCTGTTCTTTAAAACTGCAACGCAGTAATCAAAATAAAAATGAATTTTTATAGGAAGAAAAATGGTAACATTTTCAATATATAACAATTTTGTTTCTAAAAATGTTAGGGAGCTTTAATTTTCACAGCAACATTTTTAAACCCTACTTTATTAATTGAGGGTAGAGTTTGAAAACGTTCGGTGCATAAATGGGCAAGTAATATAAAATCAAACGTTTAAACCTCTTCGTGGGACACTCTGTATACAGTATACAGTATAACCTTACATTGAATTTCAAAATAGACTATACTTCAAATTCCAGACAACATCTATTACCAGCTTGGCATTTATTTATTTAACTTAGTAGCAATTAAGAAGCCAAGAAATAAAATAAAATATAAAAAGCTGTATTAATTACATTTCGCTCTTAACCCCTTCTACATGCCAGGCTAAACTTCAAAGGATCAAAGCGTGGCTAAACCCACTAGACTAACCTTACATCAAAGCCACACAACTTCATATTGACCAGTATTTTGAGTCAAAGAAATGCGAACATCAAAGAGTCACTAAATACATTTCATTAGAACTGTGCAAGTGCTATGATTATTTATGAGTCCAGAAACGCTAAGTCTTCAGGATAATATAAATTTCTCTTGCAATGTATAATAATATAATTTAAAGTTATTTTGGATTATGACCTACTGCATTACTGTCTGTACCGTTTAACATATTTAGGTTTGTAGTTTACCATATTATATTGCTCAATTAAGTTTACTGTAATTTAAAATTTAACCACTGGAGGTAGTTTTCTACAAGCTCTGCCATACAGAGGAGCGAGGAATGGATGTCTTTATACAGAATAAATTTAAATAATGGTCAAAACATTTTTGTACATTTTTAAACGTGTACATACAAAAATCTCTATGTAATTGTATAGTTTCCCGTATACCGTCTGATTAAACAAACCTAAATTATGAACTTCAAATTCGAGATGATTAGTTATATTTGTAGTAGTGTACGTATAAAACACCCATGAAATTTATATAACATTGTTTGGAGTGGCGACTCATTTTTTAATTTTAAATTTCAAATTTAATAAAAACGGATAACTTGAAGTAACATGTAGCAAAGAAAAATCACACAGAATTCAATGGTGTCTCCTCAACTCAAACAGGATTTTGACTAATGGATAAATCAAATTTTTTGTTGCTTGAAGGGTTGTTGACAATTGAATAGATCTACGACAATAGACAAAAACGTACCATTAATAACTTTTCACCGAAAATAAACCTATAATTTGTTTGTAGGAAAAGGAGTCCTATAATCTTATTTACTTGGTCAAGTCTTATTTATTTACCCTGTGTGTTTGTGTGATCTGTATTTGGTTATATCAATATTTTGTTAGGCGTTTCTATACTTTTGACCTCTTGTTCAATTATATAGTTCTATTACTGCCTTTACACTGATCATATGTCAATATTACTTCACAACCGTTCAAAAAACTGTTTTAAGGAGAGGCCAATTCCCTTATACGTTTTAATCTGTCCGTTTTCATGGGTCACTGGCCTGTGCGAGGATCTTATCAAACAGAATAAAGAACAGAATCGATACAAGTAAAGAATTTACGGCACTGATAGAAAGTGGTATTTGTATCGATAATGTCACAGACAGGATTGGAACCTGCGATATCTATAACTCAGATCCAAAGTCTGACGTATTAGACCGCTCGGGGCTACTTCCACTTGATCTGGAGGACGCTTCTTATATTTAGAGGTTTATACGGTGAATATGGCTGAATAAAAATGGAACTTCAATATATACGATCTTGACTATAATTTCATTCATAACTAGGGTTTTTACCCTTTGGATCCAGTGTGCGTCAAAACGTTGACCTCGTGAAGCCAGATGGAGCACCTGTTCTATAGGACAGGTGCATCTTCAGGGGACAGGTGGTAGAGGTAGGTACCTGCATCAATGGTGTAACCGCCGCGCCGCCCTCCTGTCCTCCAAGCTGATACTGGTATTATTACACCAGCAATCTGTTAGCCCCTCCACCGATCATGTGTGAGAATCTCAAACTCAATCAGGTGTATTTAAATATTTTACCTGACCCCAGTCTCCCACTTGTGGAGAGCGTTTTCAAGGTGCCAGCCGAAGAGTTTCTTCTATAACGTACATGTAAGAGCAATAAAAAAGATTCCGTGATTCATAAATAGTAAAGTTTTATAGAATCTTTAATTTCCGTTAATCTTAATCTTGATTCGTGACAGTGTACTTTAAAATTTAAAGAAGCCTCTTTTACAAGGCTTTTAATTGATAGTTGGATTTTAAATTTCGAGTAAATTCTAAAGTTGGGAGGGCATGTTAGTTTGCGAGCCGCGCGTCTCAGATTCCCGTTTTTAACAAGACGATAAAGTTTAAAGCTGCGTTTTATAAATATAAACTCGTCGCGAATTCATAAAAGTTTCACTTCGAAAACTCAAGATTTTAGTGTCTCAACGCTAATGGATCGGTAAAAAGACTGTTAGGGCCTATGTATTAATAATAAAATGGAGTACAATTTGCATTCAGTATAGAATTTCTTATAACAAAGGAATTAATAGTTTATCTAATTTTTAACTATTCGTTAGTGAGAATGTAAAATTTAGGTCCACTCCAATTTCCGATTAGTGCTTACCGTAATTCATTGGCATCGAGAGACTAAAATCAATGTTTTTTAAATGAAACATTACTGAATTTGAGACCAATTCTTATTTATAACCTTGTTTTTATTTTTAGCCCCATATTAGACAGATTCTCTGATGCGCGGCCGGCAGCTAACTAGCGTTCCTCTTTAGATACAAAGTTTTTGTAAATTACAGTTGGGTTTTTCATTACCATTTCTTATGAATCAAAGATATATATCCACACTACAAAAACGAATTACAAAATTAGCATTATTGCTGTACCGAAATATGCCCCTCCCCCCCCCCTGCAATCATCATTAGAGCTCCTCGAATAGTAGAATGACCATGGACCGAAAGTAAACACATCAAACGGTTTTGAAGCCAATTAAGACATTATTTGGCGAGCAGCCTGTATTGAAATTGTTGCAATTGTGGGGTGCGTGGGGTAGGGTTCTCTTAATCTCTTGTGACGAGTATTAATAAGTGTCCTCTGCGTAAGGGTTGCTATTCCGGAAAGAACACTCAGGCGGGCGGAGGGGGCGGTTCTTAAAGAATGAACAGCTCCACTGACGGGAAAGTGGTACTTGACAGATAAGCGGGCCCCTCTTGCTTCAGCTGCACACACTCAGGAGTTTCGCGATGTCAATTGAAATGCATTCGAACTTTTACCATTTATTTGGAACAATATAATTCTGTTTTTAAATAACGGTTGTGTTTTGTCACAATCTTCTATTGGAGAATCATCAGTTACGTGTATAATCCACCGTTCAAAAGTACGAACGCATTGCTAATTCTTTCCTAATTGGCTAATTCTCTTCGTACTTCCACTGGATAAAATGATTAAGCCAACTACGCCCCAACTCCCCCAGTAATTGCTGCGACTAAAGTTCACAGCTCCCAAATGATAAATTCAATTAGCACTTCCTTGTTATCCTCAAATATAATTAATGTTTTGGTGACGGGTGCTTCTGATGAACTGGTGTTCGCCGCTTTTACTTTCCGCTTGCACCAAGTTGCCATTTTCTCCCGCGAGACCCGGAAATAGTATTGCACACGTATTAATTGGTGCGACAAAACTTACGATAAAATCGAGCTTTGTTTTGACGTAATAAACTACTTTAGTGCGTCTCACCTGTCAAAAGTAATAGTTCTGGAAGCGATTTTGTCTTGTATAAAAAAACAATCCTTTTTTTAGTGATAAGGGGTCTCACTTAAAGGCGGTATTGTACCAGTTGCTTGTATAAGTTGGTTTTTAAGTGTTGGTTCACTGAAATTAGGAAGAAATACTGGGCCCTGAGATAAAATTGTGAGGTACATGGATCTTTTCTGGAGGGCAAGGCCTTAACAGTGCCGGGACCTATAGGGGCAGCCATCTTTGAGGAACCCAAACTATTCTGAAAACTCTCTGTCCACTGGAATATTCAGGACGTCTTCCTTCTGCTCTTGTTACAAGAGAAGAGAGCTGAACCTCGTGCAGCATCAACTTGGCAAAGCAACCCGTAATGAAAACAGCTGCATATAGGAAATAGGTTAGCAACCTAGCAATCGCAGACAAGTCCAGCTATGGCCGAGAATAGAAAAAAGCTCGGCAAAAGTAGCCTACTTGCCCGACCACCGGACAACAAAAAGAAAAGTGGCAGACGCCACAATGTCTTCCATGTCTAAACAAAGCCTCTCCTTAGGAAAGTCATTTTTGTCCAGTCACATGTTTCTAGGATAAAAAGAGTCCAGAGTTCCATGTGCCTTACATTGCTAATAGAACGTCGGTATCGCACTTTTTATAGTTATATTCACTTTGTACTAACTGCACGCATTCAGGGTACAGAAGCTACTAGCAGCGCTCTCCTCGCTTACTAAGTACTGAACAAGTGGACGAACAGAGTTCGATCCCAGCACGCAAGCACATCTTCTAGTGCTTACATGCTGCTGCTTGTAATAGGTCTCGCGATATACCCATCAGCATGTACGTCATCTTGTAGCACTACAATCTACTACGTGCAACGCCGCCTTTAAGAGAGAAATCGAACGGCAATAACACTAGTTTAGGTCAGCATAGAAGGGCAAGGAATGGGTTAAAAATTACAATTGATATATTTTTCATGGGTCAAATTTTCATTTTCAACGTCAACTAACGAGACGTGACCTAAAAGTAACGTTTTTAGTATTTAAATTAAAAAAAGGTCATGAGAAGGTTAACCCTTTCGCTTCCCACTCATTTCGACCCCACCACAATGGGCCTCGACTGACCTTCCATTTATTTCTTAGGAAGAATTCCGCTGCCGATTTCACGAAAAACACAATCTTATAGAATGCCAATTGACCCACGCTTCCTGGTCAACAAAAGTAATGTTTACGAGAAGGCCAATGTTTCGAAAAAGCCCAATTCTGACGAGTAAATAGGTTTCGCAGAAATGATGGAACCAGGCGGTTGAACATTTAGTGAGACGCGGGTGCGCGTCGACCGCAAGAGCGAAGGACGTTACGAAACGCGTTCTAACATCTGTTAAAATTGCGAAGGATGACCTCCGAGCGAACGTTGGTGTCAGGCGTACGCACGCACGCACACCACACGCCGTCACTCTGTCGGCAGATTGAAACAGTTTTGCTATCCGGATCCGGTCGGTATTTCAATCGCTGTCTGCTTGTCCCCGGGGGCCCGGACCACTCGAGCAGACCCAAAATTACCCGCGCAGCCCAGGCCCCGGCCCCGGCCCCGAGGTCTGTTAAAGAGCCTCCCCGTGTGTAAGCTTCCATTTCACCTAACGGACACGATAAACATGCGAGCGCGATTAGACAGCCAAAGGAGCGCCGGAGGATTGCGAAGCGATCGGGGTCACCATTGCCACGACAAGCAAGGCTCCTAGAATAACGAGTAGGAACGCCAACAGAGCACGAGTCAAATATTAAATGAGTTGAATTCCAACACGAGTTATTGTATAATCACCAATTATCAATTACTACTGAATTAGCTAAGTTTCTAATTCTGTTCCAACATATGTGCCTCTGTAACGTAGCATAACAACAAAATTAATCAAGATCTAATCATTTTATAGATGGCGAAACCTAGAAAGCAGGCAGCATTGATAAATGAATGAAAGGATGACTCATTCATGTCTGAAATGTCTCACTGTTAGTAATGAATGCCCAATAGCGTCGTTATTGGCGCTGAATGACCAATGATTGTAATTGGTGGAGCCCGAACCAGAAGTCTAGACTTATGGCGGATTTGGCACCATTGCAAAAACCACTTTTATCGCCAAATCACGTCTTTAGCCATTCATTGATGACCAGACCCTTGACATTATCCCACTCAATCCTATAAGCAAAATTGTGAACGTAGAGTATCGCAGCTAAACCGACTATGCTAATAACTTCTTCCTAGCCATGGTATGGATGTTGTTCCTTAAAATCAATTGTAAACAATAAAGCAATGTTGTCTTTAATGTAAGGTCGCCACGGGTGTTTGGAACGTAGAATTGATACCAATCCAGCTGTTTTCAGTTTTATGGAAGCTAAGTATCCTTTTCATAACCAAATATAACACATTTAGGAATTTCTCTACTAAATATTCTTTTAGAAATCAGCAATTAGGAAAATAAAAACAGTAGCTTCCGGATAATAGGAGTCATGTCTACAGCCCTTTTCTTACCAATGCGGTTTTAAAAATTTACCATAGTTTTATTACGGTATTTCTTTGAATATATATGAATGTAACTGTTGTGACGCGTGGAACCGCTTAAGTTTTGGAATATTAGTTTTTAAATGAAACACTTTGGTTAAAACTGAAACTATATAATGTGATGATGACAACTACAATGAAACTGATCACTGATAATAACGAAGACTGTATTGTACTAATGACAGCACAGGTAGCTGTAGGTGAAAGTATTTCTCTTTCCACGAGGCGTGAGGTCCAGCCCTTCATACCCCAAGGCGACCCTACCATAAACTTGGGGGTGACATCCTTTGGTTCATGGAAGACTTACTACTATTTCCCATCTGGGTGTGAAAGCTTTGTCGCTTCCCACGCTGTGCGAAGTAGCACTTACCACCTCTAAGCGACCCTGTCATAAATATTATAGATGTCACCCGTAATATTTAAGACCGCACCAATTCTTCTCTCTAACAATAAAATAATGTTAACATGAGCGTACACTAGGATAATAAGCTAATTACGATATATTTCTATGCAACAAAAACGAACAATAATTTATAACAAATAACATAAAAAGAACCAAGGCCGGACCGTAACAGGAACAGTAGTTCCTAATTAAAATTACTCTTTTAGGGAGTGAGGGAGAATTATAATTACTCTTTTTATTATTGTCCCCCTGACGAGACAATTAATTAGAAAACCGCTATCTCTTCTAGACTGCACTGGATGGCAGCTGGGTAAATATCACAAGACCTTTCTTTGTAGATTATGCGTCACTGATGTAGAAAAGATTTCGTTTTGAACGCCTTCGTCGTCAATTATTTTGGATTCCTGACGGACGTAGATTCCTGATTCCAGGAGTGAAGTAAATGTGACAGCGTCAGATTTCAAGGACGTAGCCAGCGAGGGGATCAAGGGGTCCAGACCTCCCCACCCACAATAATCAATTGTTTCAATTACAATTATAATTGTTTTTTTTTTAGTAAACGATTATTAAATAATTCAGTATTACTGACATGTACTGCTGAAAGATCGTTCTCAACATATGTACGGGTCAAGAACGTTTTTAAGAAAAAAAACGGAGCCTTACTCTCTGTCCACTTTAGGGGGAAAATCTCTATCGTCTTGACGCCCCAACACTTTTTTCCTGGCTACGTTCTTGCCAGATTTCAAACCGGAAGGTAAAATTGAGCTAACCAGCATTCGCATTGAATCCGTTATTCCCTCACTGATCATGCAAAGAAAGCAAAACAAACTCTTGTAAATATTCCGAGGGTAATCAGTGAATTGAATCAGACCAAGAAGGGAACAATATGACAGTTACAGTTTATATAAACAGGCGCAAGGCTGTATACCAAAGGCGGGATTCGCCCACCGACATGAGACCGCGCTGACATAGACCGGGTAGGTGGTGTAGGTACCGTACAAACCACATCTCCTTACCTTGTCCTGGCGCAGGACAATAGGATCCAGGATCACATAAACAGACCAGATACAGAAAGGTGACAATACTTGTGGGTGTCTAGATCCGTGTGTGGTCCAGCAGATCAGTTCTAGCCTAGACTCTCCTGGACTGATACATCATCCCACGTCACCCATCATGCAAGAGAACAATGGACGTCACACCGACCATTGTCAATCAGTCCGGGTCCCTCCAGGACCGATTGTTATCTCTCCAGTCGCTCGATCACAAAGGGGGAAAATTGGGATGAAGAATTATTTAAAAACCCCTGAAGAATATAAGACCCATAGAACCTTAATATTGGGTTCTCCGGCCACAGAGTAGTCTATCAATTTATATAACTCAGTTGCACACACGGGAAAACTTGCTTGGATCAAAGTCTAAGGAATACGCATTTTGTCGCAAGCCAGCCATAAATTTCAGGTACACTCAAAGAGTTAAGCATACGTGAAGTGTAAGCAAGCATGAATGTATTGGTGTAATGTGTTCACAATGGTCGCAACTTTGGTAGCTCAATTAAATTCTTAACGTTAAACTAAAACTGAGATGTTAAAACTGTGGTTCGGTTTAAAATAATATGCTAACAGAAGATGGATTTGCACAGAGAAGCAGGAAAATAACTCACTTAGCTCCATAGCAAAGTTTCGAAGCGGCGCGAAGAGGAAAACTGTAGATTCACAAGTCTACTGCTGGGAGGAAAACAATAATGTACTGTTATATAATGTGTTTTCGCTCTTGCTAACCGTGCACAGAAAAGGTTTCACAATTTCGAAATGTTGTGTCCGCTGTTTTCGGTCAGAATTTTAAGTTAAGCTGTCTACTGTTAAATAACTCGAAACAAAAATAAACGCACAATACTCGATAAAAAAATCAAAATGGTGATAGCTACCAATATATTATGATTTGTTTCTTTGTACTTTCAAAAAGAATCATCTTAATTCTTTTCTGTAGAAGACAGAAATTTCAGAATGCACAACACATGCGAATAAACATTAAAGAATCACTCCAAATATCAAAAAATGCTCTAAGAATGATGTTTGTACAATGAGACGAAAATAACAATGACCTCATTTTAAAGGTCCAGTCAAAGGCACCGTCACCGAGCTGTGGAAACTGCCGCATCCGACGGGTGCCCCACACCGGATCGCCTTGACGGGACCTAATTCGGATCGAGGCGAAAAACGATTAAAACACATTTCAGTGGAAAACAACAGAATCTGAACCGGTGACGCGATACCGGTGACAAGAAAACAGTATGGTGTTGAGTTACCTTTGACGTTGCTCATGATCCATGGCTTGCGCACATTTTGTCACTTTACACACACTGACTGAGGCAAAAACAATCAAGTGTCCCTCCCCCTCCTCTCCCGCGCGCGCCGCCCGTGTGGGAGTGGAGGGGACAGTCGGATCCAACGAAACTGGACCCGGACTGTCCTTCACGAGTATCTCGGCCTCCTCAGTTTCATTGTGTCTTCCTCCACAATGCCCCGTGTCAACGCTGGCCTGACAAGCGAATCAGAACTAGGCGTAGAACATTTGCACAAGCCGTTTCCTTGTTTTTGTCCCGGTGCTAAGGAAAGTCTTGACATATAAACAACGACAGAACAATTAATTAGACGTCTCGCTCAACAAGATCCGAGTTAGAAGTACACTTTATGGCCAGACTCTTGTCTGGTTTACGTTAGTCACTTCCGTGTTGTTGATCGGCCAGGTCTGCAGGGAGGGCGTTACACTCGACTGTTTGTAAATTCCCGCATCTACATACTGAGGGCCCTTTAAATCCCTTTCACTAATTCCACTGTTGTAATACTTGCAGCTCGGGTGGCACATTAAAAACCATAGTTGTGTAGTTTTACGAGAGATCTGTGTATGGTCTAAAAATTTTACAGTTTTATTTAAAACATTCTGTAAAATTTTTTATTTTTTTATTTTTTTTACAAAAAGGAGAAGCCGATCCCCTTTTAAGCCTTATTCTGCCCGTCCTCATGGTCCACTGGCCTGTGCGAGGATCTTATCAAACAGAATAAGGGTGAGAGTCGATACAGTACAAGGTCAATGGTACTGATAAAAAGTGCAAGAGTCACATACAGGATTCGAACCTGCGCTATCTATCTCTAACTCAGATTCAAAGTCCGACGCCTTAGACCGCTCGGCCATCGGCACTCCCAAAATAACCTCACCAAGGCGATTTAGATCATCAACATATGTCTTGTTGGTACATACATTTCTTATGTCGATCTCGAAATGCTTTTCTATATTGTTCTGAGGAAAACACATATAATTCTGTTGTAATTGTGACTACGCGATTGGTTTAAATTACAATAATGGAAGGTACAAGTATTCATTGTCACTACAATCGAAGCAAACGTCATACCTGAACAATAGTGAACATTATGACCCTTCTTCAGTATGTCCGCCTTATCTCCCAGCCTTTTGAACAGCATTGTGGGTAGTTTAGGCCTTGCCAACGACAACCTTGCTCCTCCCACAAATGAACAAAGACAAGGACTTCGTGTTTGGACAAAATTCCGTACTTTCCTACTTTTTCCAACGAAACATCGCAAAAAGAAGATTTCTGATGACTTAATACTCATATGTCCCTCTTCACATCACATGACGTGGCCCCTACATCGCATTCATAACCGAGATTACCCCAACAACCCCATTGTTGTCATCCCTCTATAGACTGAAGCAATGGGACCAATCCATTTCTCATTGTTCGCCATCTCAATACAATCCATTCACGTTTACAGAGACCTCTTATTCTTTGCATTTCACCATACATTACTCAGTCTTTTGTCAATCTTGATGTGAATTTCACAATGTTCTAAAGTAGACGTCCTTAAATCTGTTGTTATTTTCATTGTCCGAATAATTTCAATCAGAATAATGGAAGGGACGTGTATTTATAGATAGTACAATCAAATATACTATATTTTGAATCTAGTGAAAAAATGAATGGTTCATCAATGTCCAAGGCGTGAGACTGTTTAGCAATCTCGAGAAGGTTTATGAACTAAGATGACCTTTGCATATTTTTCTTGCAGCATGAAAACTTTTCCTACAGAAGGTTTGTACGTTCATTGCGAAATATACGTTTTTAAAATATGGGTAAAACATGGACGTATATATTACTTTTTCATACTTTGTTTTGTTTCCGACGAGAAGAATTAATTGGGGAGAGGAGGAGGATAATACCTCAATTAATTGTTAACGCGCTCTTAGAAGTAGGCTACTCTAAAGCCTGTGGACTGAGTACAAGTACTTTAGAATCTTGTGTATGAAACTTTGACTATTGTGTTACAGTATAAACATTGTTACCTGAACAATTGGATTGTGGCATCTTAAGGATATGTCTAAAAGTAAAATGCATATAGTTTTGTATGGGATTTAACCAAAGGCAGGACCCATCTTGTCCGTTGATGCATGCCTACGTTTTGAAAAGGAATTTGTCTGTGTACTCGTTTTGTTTTACAAAAGCCTGAAGAGAAAATGCACTCACATAGTGTGCAATGCTAGTACGAGAACGAAACCCCGGCGCCCTTTCAAGGGACATAGAGAGTACAAATGGCTCAATCCAATATTCATCCCATCTCTTTACAAAGGGCCGCGATTTTCCGGAGCGGAGTCGGCAAACCGGAGTTGTTGAGAACAATGGGGCGAGATTGAGGGGGTTAATAATGTAGCCCTCTCTCTCTGCTGCAACCCTTTCACAAACACTGCTATACCCTTGCTTGTCTTCCTTTCAGGCTACTGCAGCAGGTGCGTTCTGTGTTGGTGCCTCTACTGCAGCACACCCTCTTCCCTCAGCGCGTCTACAAGCCCCTCAGTGATTAATTTTGAAACAAAAAGCCGGACCAAATTGCAATATTAAAAAAAATTATTCCAACTCATTAAAAAATTAGTAAATGTGACCATAGTGGTAACATGTTACTAGAAACCCTTTCAAAAATACAGAAGACAGTCTAAATTATCGAAATAAAATTTTAGAGATGCACACAGAACTATAATCCAGTGAAAAACATATGCTAAACCCAAAGATTAGCCGTGGAAAGTTTAAACCATCGTTTTGTAAGGTGATTTATTGAATGCTAAATTAACATAGTTACAAAATGATTGAACTTATATATTTATTGATGAACGTATTACAATGTTTTCAGATATTACAGATATTTCACAGAAATAAATGAATTGAAATCACAGGTTACAAAATCTAGGGGCTAAAAAGATTAAAATTAGAAATATGAATTTTTACAAGTTGTCGATCAATGAGATCTTCAGAGTGTGGTTGTATGTGCTAGCGTTTGGTTAGTATTGGAGCTTCAAAATAAATTAACAGCGTGCACGTCATATAAAAGCCTAACGTTAATGGAATTGTTCAAATACATTATAATCTAATCAGTTACTAATCTAAGTTATGTTTTCAACGTATCAAACGATTACTTTTTGGAAATGAGTCAATGTAGTATTGGAATTGAAATTCTTGGATAAAAATTGATAAAGTTAGCGACAATTCGTGATCAATTTTAAGTCGCAACTGAAGACTAGAATTGAAACAGAAAAAAAACAATCAATCAGCTGTTTCAAACAGCTGCCGAGCTTGCCTCTCGCGCAAATAGTTGTCAGCTTTCAGGTGCCATTAAAACAAATATTTGCGTATACTGTATATAGAAGTGAACGCAGTTTTAGAAAATGTGCCATCTTCCGGTTATGATGATTTTAACTTCATACCAATCCGATTCTAGCGATAATTATCGAAATTATGACGTAATTAATATTTGATGTTTAGTAAGTTACAGACAACGATTTTGCCAATCGTAAGGAAGGGGGGTTACATATGTCCGCTGAGCTTTAGTAAAATGTTGAATTTAATAAAAATCATGGAATAGAAACTAGGAATATTACATCATTACATAATATTTGAGTAATTATCAATATTGAATTAAGTAGGCAACTTTATTGCATTTTAGATTTACAATTCTATTGTGTGGAAAATACCCGATGTTATTATTGTTACGAACGGAAAGGTAAAGCCATGTTATAGTGTTGTTTAAGTCACTTAGCCTACTGTATCTGTTCACAACTTCAAACATTGGAACGCCCTTATAAAATACGTATATTTAGATGTGTCCCATTACTAAAATAGAATTCATAAGCAACAAAACGGTTTTTAATTTTCTTGTAAAGTGTATATTTTAAGAATATTTAAATAGTAAGGTACAACTAGGTTTGAGATTTCTTTTCTGGATAACAAATACAAATATAAACAAACTGAAAATCGTTTGGCTGAGTACTATCAGTGTAGGACAGTGGCGTAACTAGGACTTGGCTCTGGGGGGGGGGGGGGTGAATCTGGTTGAAGTGCATACCCACCGGTGGGGTGGGCGGGAGTCAAGGACGTAGCTAGCGAGGGGATCCAAGGGGTCCGGACCCCCCAATTTTTAATTCTTCCAATTACTTTTTTAGTAAACCATTATTATTATTTAAATAATACAGTATTACTGACATGTACTGCTGAAATATCGTACTAAACAGACACACAGGTAGAGACCTTTTTAAGGAACAAGATGTGGCCTTACTCTCTGTCCATATTAGTTGTCTGGACTCCCCCCCAAATTTTTTCCTGACTACATTCTTTGCGGGAGGTTATGAAATAAATGTATGTACCTAAATAATTTAAATGGCCTAATTCAAAGTTAAACACTTAACTGCTGTGTCTCAAATAAGTTAGATTGCCGTTACAAATATACTGTTAAAGATTTTTAAGGCTTTTGGCTTTATTCCCCATATACCACACGCTTAGTTACGTCATAATACTACTCTCCTACTGATCTCCCATAATACTTCGAATCACGGGCGTATCCAGCGAAGGGGACCAAGGGGTCCGGACTCCTCCAAATTTTCATTTTATTCAATTATTTTTTTAGTAAACGATTATTATTATTCAGTATTACTGACATTTACTGCTATAAGATCGTTCTCAACAAATAAACAGGTCGAGAACTGTTTGAGGAACAAAATGGGGCCTTATTCTCTGTCCACTACAGAAAAATATCAGTTGTCTCGACCCCTCCCCCCATAAAAATTTTTTTCCTGGCTACGTTCTTACTACGAATAAAAATAAGATCGAAGTTTTAACATTGTTTTTGTGGGATTCAAATCAAGTTGGCCAGCATCAGCACAACTACCTATAATAGCAGTTGATTTGTATAATAGCCTACTAAACTGGTGTTTAGATTTCATTTTGAATTCAATTTGTCCCCAGAACTGTGCACCTTTAACCTTGCATTGGCGAGCAAGGTTAAGTCGCAACACAGCATCACTCGCGCCGCACGAAGAAGCAGCTGATGTATCAGACAGCTGACAGCTGGTTAGGAGAGGAGCAGATGTCTCTATATTATAGTCAGCTGTGTTGTGGCGAGGAGGCTCAAGGACTGGACTGGAGGGATGTACTTTCCCCTCCCCACCCCTCACCGTCCACAGGTGCGTCGTGCACTCGAACTGGCCAGTGGCCAATGTCACAACAT
This sequence comes from Homalodisca vitripennis, assembly GCF_021130785.1. NCBI lineage: Eukaryota > Metazoa > Arthropoda > Insecta > Hemiptera > Cicadellidae > Homalodisca > Homalodisca vitripennis. The sequence continues at coordinate 97,734,898 of NC_060213.1, read as the reverse complement.
TGTAAGTCGTTGCGAGAATACTTTGACGAGATGGGAATACCAATCAGTTTAGGAACCACTTCTCTTGTCTCCACCAGCAACTAAGACGTCTTTCTTATAATTATTACCTTCCACATTAAGAGAAACTGAGTTTCAAAGTCGTGGCGCTCCGAGGGTTAATCCAAAATCGTATTTATTTCTTTAATGCAAAACATATAATGTGATCAGCGTTGTCGCATGGCATAACCATAGTTCAAAACCAATTGACACCGTCTTCACTGATTGAGCGTCTATACCTTCTTTACTTAATTATTGCGACCACGTAAGTTACCTTTTTTATGTTAGTTACAGGACAAGGAAATGTTACTATCTAGTGGTTCACTACCAATCATATATTACAATTATTGCATTGTGGCTACCATTAAATGATGACATTTTTAATATAATTTTAGGGTCTTTTTCGTTTAAGGGCCAGCACCTTACAAACATACTATACCTGACTGGACAGTGCATTTAATCGTTTTTTTGGTGTTATTAGTTCGTAGGGCAGTAGTCCAGGTACTACTTCTAGTATAAACTCGTCTTATCTCATCGCTGCGCAGCGGGCAATCATCGCGTGATCTGAGTTTTGAATAGGCAAGCTAGGGTCTTTTGTGCTGGCCCTTAAACGAAAAAGACCCTAATTTTATCTTGTGTATTAATACTGAAAGAATTTGAAAAAAACTTTTTATGTTTTACCATATTTGAAAACTATTGTGTACAAATTTGTTTGACGAAGAAAATAAAAGGAATTTGAAACTTAATAATGAATATTGAGTTACTATGTCACAATCCAAATGGTTCAAACAGGAAGTGACATGTAACATTTCATGTAACGTTACGCGTACTAAAGTGCGGCAGACATTGCATCTGCGGCCGTACGGCAAAACAAAACCACGAAAGTGGAAATACCCAGCCATTCGCTTTACATACAATGCCAGAAAAACGAAAGCGGCATTTGAATTTTAAAGAGCCAGCCTTGATGATAAAATCGTGAAATGATGCGGCATCTGACTGTTGTGGTGGGGGGGATGGTTACACAACAGCTGTTGTCCACTATACCGGCCCCTTATCACAGCTGACTGCATAACGACATAACCTCAAAATTCTTATAACATATGTCTCTAGCATACTAATTGAGCGATATTCGTGTCTAATGTTTTGACTACTACACACAATGTGTTCCATTACTCTCTGGAATAAAAGGTAAATATCATTGTTCAGGTAAGAAGTACATTTCATTTTATGAACATTGCTCTTAAGTTTCATGTCTGTTTAGATGTATGGGATGTTTACAAAAAAAATGAACATCTTAAAAACTACATCACAAAATCTATCAAATTAGGATGAAATGTGTATGGCAACAAGGCCAGTTAGTATTAAAAACATGACAATCTTTATTACTTTTAAAATGACGGACATCACCAAATTTTAACATTGAATATCTTAAAACCAAACTAAAATTAACAAAAATAACATTTTTTCATTGGATTTTATCACAAATTTCTAATGACACTAAAATTATTTAAATTAATTAAATATATATTACATAAAAACTTCCTAGTCAGAGTAAACTGCGTATGTGTTCTACAAGTTTTAAAATGAAAAACTGCTATGTCCCGCGAAGCTGAACTGTTTTCTCATTAAAAGCTGTGTTTGTTATTCGCTGGAGGATCAGAAAACAGACCTGATAACAATTTTGTTATCTCACTTGTCTGGTAGTATGTCTGATATTGCTATGTTTGTCAAGTAATGGCGTATATAAGACTGAATAAACGTTTTGCTTAACGAACGGCTGATTAAAGTGATCATACAGCTACTATAATGTGTTTATTTTGAAACGCCAGCGTCCAATTGTAAACCGGCATAGATAAGTTTACTATTTATTAAGTATGGCATAGGGTAGTTGTAGACACATTTAAAAACGACATTTTTATTGTAATGAGTAAAAAAAGCTTATAAATAGATATATCGGTTAAGACTTCAAAAGGGAATTAAGTATCCACGTGGGGATTGTGTGGCGGGATATGCTGTTCGTTAAAATGTGGAATAGAAGCGATGTCTCCCTGTTCCATAACACGAAAATAGCGCTAGGCTACTATAGAAAACCTTTCGTTGAGCACTGCTTTAATCTTCTAAAAAAACTACCTCATTTTTGTCTTTTTTTTATAGAGTATTTTTATTGTCGCCAGAGTTTATTCAACAATATACCTACTAGAATGTATGTATTTAATACTCCATAGAATGTATGATACACAAAGTCGAGTGAAATACATTTGGGTATATTACGTGTATTGGCCTTTACATCAACACTATTATATTTGAGAGCAAATTGTACAACAAAAATAAAAACACGCATTTCATACAATGTGTTATTTCTACAAATTCAAACTTAGCAACATCAACAAACTTGTCAGCTGTTTTATAATTAATTACATTGTATCAATATATGTGGCAACTGACAAGAGCAACGCAACTAGAGCCAGTCGTGGTTGTACCGTGGCTTTTGCTAGATCGCAGCAAGTGTCGCATTCTAGTGGAGACTATCGGAACCGCGTTCGCCACTCGTTATCCACAGGGCACATGTAACATTGCCCAGCTCCGCTGCTAGTCTAAACAATATTTATTTCCTTTCAGACCCACGAGAGGGTACGGCCATAAACGAGATTGCCTCACACTCTAAACTCGACCGATCTGCTCTCGGCGCAGTAAACCGTATAAAAATAATTAACGTGATGGAGGCGTGATTTAGAGAGCCATTCCTTGGTCAAGCGATGTTCATCATAACGGACATATTTTCTTATTTTAGAACACCTCCTCCATTTGTATTACCATAATTTATTACTAGACAATAAAATAACCAAAGTGTAAATGTATAGTTATTTATTGTGAATAAGTAATAAACAGGGGACTATTTAAGCAATGTCACTAATTTCTATATTTTAAAAGCCAACAAATTAAATTTTAATAATGTTCATCTATTATGTTTGAAAATTCTGAATTTGAATTGATTGAACACTTTTTGAAATAAATATTATAGTTACAGTTTAAATGTTGAAAAATGTGAAACAACTAAAGAACTTTATTAAAGGATACTGTACCTATTTTTTAGTTTTGAACAATAATAAAACCCATTTTATGACATACTATGTTGTATTGTGTAATATTTACTGGTAATATACACATAAGTTGTCAAATCTCACCTTATAATAGTAATATAAGTTTCAGTATACCAAAGTTAGCGTCATTGTCGCAATGCTAACTCGAATAGTGTTATATCGAAAGATCACTGAAATTTACTTTGAAGTACTAGCTGTAAAACTTTGATCAGTCAATTATTAGTTTTTAACTTTCTTTTAGTGTAACATTAAGTTTATTCAAGGGCTATTAAGCAACATGGGCCATTTATCATCATAAATGGGTTTGAGATAGTTAAAAGTGTCATTTCCTACAAGTAGTAGAAACTTACAAGAATTAATGTAGTGAATTAATTGTGTATTATTCATCCAATATATTTATGATTAATAAGCAGTCTAATAATAAGTTAAAATTTTAAACACACAATATATAATATATGTATATTTTTTTATTTTACCAATACTGTGGTTTCAAGATATGACTGATTCCTCATTCATATTAAGTGTTTTGTTGAAAACTAATTCAACAATTAAAACCTATTAACATAGGTTATCAGTACACATTAGAGTAACTTAATATATATTAATTAGTTAGAAACAAAATAGAAAATACCCTGATTAAATTCTTTTTATGTGTAAACATTGTAAACCAAAATGTAAACAATTCATAAGAAAAACACAAGCGTCAAGTAAGTAAATAAGTTAATTTTCAACAAGTCAATAACAAAGATTTTCTCTGGTCTATTAGCTATTCAGTGGTGGTTTGCCTTTTCAGTTCACAGATTTTATTACAAGCAAATTACTGATTGAACCAATTATTTCTATGTGGAATGTTGTAATAGGTAACTAATTATAGATCAAAATACTTCATGGTACAAGGAGACTATAAAAGCAGTCTGCATATATTACTGCACTTGGGAATTACTAATTGGAATTTGGGGAATGTTTAGAAATGATTTCGTTTCCCGTAATCCTTTGAATTTCATAGTAAAAACGTGAGTACCACTTAAACAATTCTCTCTCTGTCTACACACAGCCAATCGGTCTATGCAGTAGTGATTCCTTACATTATTGTTGTAATTCATTATGTAAAGTCCAACGGAGAATCAACTTGTTTGTATCTTGTATCATGAAATTCATGTTCTACTAATGCATGTATCTTCTATCTACAACAATCTTCTAAAATTGTTAAGTAAATCAACGAAATTCCGGTTGGAGTCAAAGAGATATTCCAAGTAGAATTCGCATAGTAGGTTATATGGATACAATGCAAGGGTACTAACCAAGAGTTTTACTCGGGCTGGGGGTACTGCTGCTTGGATGGAGCCCTGGCAGTTTCTTCCAGAATGGGGGTGCCTTCTTCGTCTTGGGCGTGGAGGGAGGGTTACGCCCCAGGCTGTTGGTCCCAGTGCTGCTCCCGCTAAAGCCACTGTCCAGACTGCAGGTGGCGGGACTCAGCAGCTCGTCCGCAGCACTCAGCTCTGGTCCGCCCTGCTCCGGCATCAACATCGCCTCCACCGTCAGGTTCAGCTCGTCCAGCACCTGGACAAGTTAAGAATATGCAATCTCAGGCATCAACATCGCCGTCACTGCCAGGTTCAGCTCGTCCAGCACCTGGACAAGTTAAGAATATGCAATCTCAGGCATCAACATCGCCATCACTGCCAGGTTAAGCTCGTCCAGCACCTGAGCAAGTTAGGAATATGCAATCTCAGGCATCAACATCGCCGTCACTGCCAGGTTCAGCTCGTCCAGCACCTGAGCAAGTTAGGAATATGCAATCTCAGGCATCAACATCGCCTCCACCGTCAGGTTCAGCTTGTCCAGCAAATCAAATCAAATCATTTCTTTATTGCTTTTAGACAATATATAACATTGTATAGCAGTCGTCATATATTCAAACAGCAAATACTCTACACACTCACACACAGTCAGACTTACATTTCACTCATTCACACTAATTCACACTATCTTTGGATCCAGATTTTAAATTTTGGTAATTTAAGATATTTTTAGATATCCCAGCGACTCATCATAAACTCCTCTAGCGAATAAAATGCTTTTGACACCAACAGGCATTTGAGACGAGTTTTGAATTGGATTTGATTAGTTGCATTTTTTACACTTTCAGGGAGCTTGTTGATTAAGCCGACGCCAACCTGATGCGGTAAATGCTGAGATACCGCCAGTCTATGACTATGGACTCTAAAGTTGTCCCTGGCTCTAGTTTCATACTGATGAAAGTCCCTGCCCCGGACTAAAGTGCACTTCGATTGACAGTACAGGATCACATGAAACATATAGAGACAGGGCAATGTTAGCAAACCTAGCTCCCTAAAAGAGTCCCTACACGACTCTCTGTAATTCAACTTTGCAATAATTCTAATTGCCTTTTTTTGAAGCCTGAAAACGCGTTCCATCTTGTGTTTGGCACAGCCCCCCCACAGTCTCAAGCCATACGCAAAGTGCGGATATATGAGACCGAAATATGCCGTCATTAAGACTTCAGGGGAACAGTATTTAGCTAGGCTTCGCAAGGCAAATATGCCAGAAGTAATTCTAGCACATATATTGTTAACGTGGTTGTCCCAGGTCAGACCTTGATCAATTTACATCCCCAGGAATTTCGTGGATCCAGTTTCCTCTAAAAGGACATCGTCCACAAATACAGCAGGTTGCCTTGCAAATTCCCTAGGTCTTAGGCAGAAATTGATGACATTTGATTTTGATTGGTTCGTTTTCAAATTCCTGTCAGTAAAATACTGAATGCATGAAGTCAGTTCCACAAATGATGTGATTTCCAAATCTTGTGTAGTTTTTCCTTTGAAGCAAAGAGTCGTGTCGTCGGCATACTGAATCAGATCACCATGCTGGATCACTGAGTTAAGTCTACAGACATAAACCAAAAAAAGAATAGGCCCAAGAATAGAACCCTGAGGGACACCGTGGGCTATTTTAATTTTACTAGAGATGACATTCGAAATCTGCACGCATTGATCTCGATTCTTAAGATAAGAAGCAAGCCACGCGTTTGGCAGACCCCGAACGCCACATTTTTGTAACTTGTGCAACAGTGTTTCATGATGCACACAGTCAAATGCTTTGGATAGGTCAATAAATATGCTGAGCACTTGTTCTCGCCTTTCCAAGCCATCAACAACATTGTTCAAAAGACTGTTTACAGCGTCAATTGTTGATCTTTTTTTCCTGACGCCAAATTGTTCAGGATTTAGAATTTCATTGCTTTCTAGAAAGCTTTCAAGTCTTTCACAGAAAACCTTTTCAAAAATTTTGCTGAAAACTGGAAGAATTGAAATTGGACGATAGTTGCTGGTTTAGGACGATAGCACCTGGACAAGTTAGGAATATGCAATCTCAGGCATCAACATCGCCTCCACCGCCAGGTTCAGCTCGTCCAGCACCTGGACAAGTTACGAATGTGCAATCTCAGACATCAACATCGCCTCCACCGTCAGGTTCAGCTCGCCCAGCACCTGGACAAATTAGGAATATGCAATCTCAGACATCAACATCACCTCCATCGTCAGGTTCAGCTTGTCCAGTACCTAGACAAGTTAGGAGAATGCAATCTCAGGAATCAACATCACCTCCATCGTCAGGTTCAGCTTGTCCAGTACCTAGACAAGTTAGGAGAATGCAATCTCAGGAATCAACATCACCTCTATCGTCAGGTTCAGCTTGTCCAGTACCTGGACAAGTTAGGAATATGCAATCTCAGGAATCAACATCGCCTCCACCGTCAGGTTCAGCTCGTCCAGCACCGGGACAAGTTAGGAATATGCAATCTCAGGCATCAACATCGCCTCCACCGTCAGGTTCAGCTTGTCCAGTACCTAGACAAGTTAGGAGAATGCAATCTCAGGAATCAACATCGCTTCCACCGTCAGGTTCAGCTCGTCCAGCACCTGGACAAGTTAGGAATATGCAATCTCGGGCATCAACATCGCTTCCACTGTCAGGTTCAGCTCGTCCAGCACCTGGACAAGTTAGGAGAATGCAATCTCAGGAATCAACATCGCTTCCACCGTCAGGTTCAGCTCGTCCAGCACCTGGACAAGTTAGGAATATGCAATCTCGGGCATCAACATCACCTCCATCGTCAGGTTCAGCTCGTCCAGCACCTGGACAAGTTAGGAATATGCAATATCGGGCATCAACATCACCTCCATCGTCAGGTTCAGCTCGTCCAGCACCTGGACAAGTTAGGAATATGCAATCTCGGGCATCAACATCGCCTCCACCGCCAGGTTCAGCTTGTCCAGCACCTTGACAAGTTAGGAGTATGCAATCTCAGGCATCAACATCACCTCCATCGTCAGGTTCAGCTCGTCCAGCACCTGGACAAGTTAGGAATATGCAATCTCGGGCATCAACATAGCTTCCACCGCCAGGTTCAGCTCGTCCAGCACCTGGACAAGTTAGGAATATGCAATCTCAGGCATCAACATCACCTCCATCGTCAGGGTCAGCTCGTCCAGCACCTGGACAAGTTAGGAATATGCAATCTCGGGCATCAACATCGCCTCCACCGCCAGGTTCAGCTTGTCCAGCACCTTGACAAGTTAGGAGTATGCAATCTCGGGCATCAACATCGCCTCCACCGCCAGGTTCATCTTGTCTAGCACCTGGACAAGTTAGGAGTATGCAATCGATTCCAGTGTATTCTTATTGTATTCAGAACAGACATTTAACTAGGATATCCAATTATCTTCAATGATAGAAAACTAAATGCAATCAATGCATTGATTACCCTTTTTAGAATTACAATGGTATATAAATGTATTTGGAATATTTCATGATGGTGGATAGACTTTGTTTGCTATAATACTAACTGGTTCATTAATTAATGTTTGTAAATAGGTATTTTGTATATTTGTTTAGAAAAAAGTTGGATTTTCCCGAATTGTACCAAATAGGCATTTTACTAAATAGGATCATTAGGAAAAGTAAAATTTGGAATGGCACTTAAGCAATATATTATCCATAGTATTTGTTGGCAAATAGATTGTGTCAAATTTTACCTAAGGGAAATTAAACTTTTTGGATTACATTTTTTGCATTATAATAATGGTGGGAAGGTTACATTTTTTACAATTTGATTATATTTCCTTCTGGTTTTGTTGAATTTTATCATAAAGTTTATATTTAATTTCATTATCTAAATAAAAACGGGTATAACATAGAGATTTATAGATTTACAAGAAATTAGGTCTGAAAATTTCACTAGCTAAACATTTTAACACAAATACAAAAAATTACTTTTCTTAATGGGCAAAAAAAACTGTTAGCTGTATTAAAGTAATGTAGTAATTATACTAAACAAAAAGTAAGAAATAAATAAGTACAAGCTTAATGTAAACAGTACATTCTTTTCAAAACTACTTTAATTCAGTAATAACAAATTCTTAGCAAGTCATTTCCATGTAAAGAGATGAAAAGTAGAATTTGTATAAATGTACTCTACACTGTATTCAAAGGGAAGCATGTTCTTTTCAAATAAAATGTGTTTCACAGGCTTGATTCTCTTTGACAAAATAAAACCATTCTGGAAATTATAAAAAACAGCAGTTCAAAGCTTTTCCAAGCTGGGTTATCTTGTTAAAATTCTGTTTGGAGCGTTGGCCTCAAGGGCTTAATGTAAAGAGGTCTTGTCTCAAATATTTTAATTTTATTACACAGTCTCTGACAGTTTATTTACCAGTACAGATATAACCTTCGGATCTCTATATTTGAATTAGGTATAATTAGTAATATAATTATAATTGTAATGAAACTAAGAAAACCTTTTTACAAACTAAGGCTTTAATCAACAAAATTCAACTAGATAACCTTAAATATTCAATCAGAATGTATAAACAATTACTTAATATCTTCTTTAAAAATAACAGATAATCTAGTTATGTTTACATGGAGTAAATTATATAACAATAATTAACACATAAAACATGATACTCTGGAGGTAGCTAATGATGTGCCAACACTTTATATTGTTAACTCTGAGGATTACACACCAGAACAACCCCGTGGGGATTAATGAAGAAGAGAAATATCTATTATGTGTGATATTGTAGAAAAAACAACATTCATATAATTATCCTTAAAATGTATAGTTCAGGAGCCGAAAGCTAATATGTACAGTGTAAGCACACAACCTGATTTTTCTTGAAATCAGTACAGGAATTTTTCCTTAGAAAAAAATGTATCGTCAGCTGTGAATTGGTGGAGGTCGAAATAAGAGGGTATCAAAAGGGTTAAGAAAAATAAATAATGATATTTTTGTATCGTATTATATTATTTCTGGCTTGGTATATTTAAAACCAACTGTCAGACACATAAATAATAGGTACATCAAAATAATAGTTATATTACGGTCAGACAACTATATACAGACTTGAGGGTCTGTATAGGGTTAGATGAAACTGATTTATCATTTATTTACATGTCTCATATCGCAAATATCGTATCATATTTTTAACCCTTTTCGTACAATCACATTTCAACATCTCCTAAAATTAGTGGAATTTCTTTCTTACGAGAAAAACGTTTCTACCAATTTTAAGAAAAACCATATTATGTACTTATACAATGCAAATTGCCTTTCAGCTCCAGGATCAGAAATTTTAAATGTAAAAATAACTTTTTTAATGCATTGGTACTGCTTAATACAATATTTAAAAACTAATTCTCTGTCCTTGTTAAATTATTACACTTGATTGAAAGGCGCAAACTATTTTCCAATTAATCGGTTGAGGAGTGGCTGAAAGTGGTTCCAAAAAAGTGCTAACGTTGTAGTTGTTTAATCCCACAAGAGTATTGACAGTTTCAACCATCCATTATGGGCTGGTTCAAATAATCAATATTACAGCTGTTTACATTCTCTAGTGGCGTCCTGACCGAAGAAAAATTTTTTTTTGTGTGATTTTTAGTTTATAACACTTTATTTTTCTTTGGAATCTCCTCTTTCTAACGATATATAACACATTATGGTGCAGAAAATTCTAAATAAGTGAAAAAATTATTTAAAATAACCTTGCACACCAAAAAGTCGATCCAGCCCTGCTACTATAGTCAGACTCATAAAAGCAACCTGTGAAAATGATACCTATGACCACACCAAGCACTTCCATTTGCCTGAGGTGATACTTCAAGAGATCAAACCTATATTCAGGGATCTTGCCAAGCCAGAACTGTTGCAAAAATGTCTCAGAGGTAAATCCCAAAACCCCAATGAATCTTTGAACAATGTTATCTGGAGTAAAATACTTAAAAGAACATTTGTAAATCTTGAAACCCTGAAATTTGGTGTATTTGAAGCTGTTTTGACATTCAACAGTGGACACTTAGCTAAAGTAAAATTAATGGAACACTTAGGCCTACAAATTGGAAGGAATTTACTTCAAACTGCAAGATGTCTCGATTTCGACCGTGTTTCCAAAGCTGAAAAAGCTGTTTCCGATATGGAAAAAAAATTACAGTCAAGAAATGTTGCCAAAAGGAAGTTAGAGTACTTGTATGAGGCAGAAGATGATCCAGACAATCCTAGTTACTGTGCTGGACATTATTACGTAAGAAAATTTATTTATTACATATATTTTTTTGTTTTTTGCTGTTTACCGAAACTTAAATGTTTTTAAAACCTACACTGATTGAGATATCTTAATCAAATTTTTAACACACATTCCTTGGCTAAAATACTAGTGCCCTAGGAGAGGGTTTTGGGATATAATTATCCTAATTTGATTTTAAAATATTTATATATTAAAACTTTAAATTTTTAAACACAAACATTTTAAAAATTCATAATTTATTTATTAAAAGAAAAAAACTAAAAACCTCTCCTAGGGCGGTAGTAGAAAAATACATGATCTTCAAAATAAAACCAAAATCAGTAAGCTATCTTAAATAGTTTTCAAGTTATGCAACATATAGTTAACATTGCGTTCTTTATGGGAGTCGGACTCCCCTTAAGTACTATTTTTACTTGGAAACTATTGCTGTAAAATGCTGGATCCTAGTGAGAATATATAATCACAGCTTTGCCGCCAAATGTCCTGTCATGTTTCTGTGCCAATTCCCTTACAGGCTATTCTTAGTTTTTTGTACTGTGTGTATATGATCGTTTTATGATTACTGTGGTAAAATAAGTGATTATCTTGACTAAAATGATTTTATTAAGGTGAATGCATTAAAAAAAACACCTTCCTTAGTGATTGAGCATAAAAGGAAAGAAACTCCTTATGAGGGCACTTATTGTGAATTTGCTTGTTTCAAAAATTATTCAAGCTTTGCCAAAATTCTAAAAACTCTAAAATTTTAACACCTAGACGGAGCAATTATGCATTATTTCGGTCTTTTATAACGTTTCAATACATTTTGATTAATACATTTAAAAATACAATTAAATCAATTAAAAAGTATTCTTTACTATCTGCAGTGCATTAATGATAATGTCGCTTTCTCTAGTAGACCCTAGGTAGGTTGATGGTTATCTCCGTCAGTACTCCTTAAATAACAAACCATTAGACCTTCCAAATTCTATTCTTGAGTCACTCTCAGTACACATTATTGGGGGGTGGGGGGGGGGGGGGGTGGGGGGGGGGGGGGGTGGGGGGGGGGGGGGGTGGGGGGGGGGGGGGGTGGGGGGGGGGGGGGGTGGGGGGGGGGGGGCCTGTGTTCGCGTACAAAATCATATTTATTATTAAAAGTATTACATTTTCTTACCTTAGAGTACACTAGTCATATTTTCTTATTGTGCATATTTTCTTATTACAACAAATTTTAAAACCATGTTGTACCTTAAATGATTTTAAACAACTAAATTCGAATTATGAAAAATCTATAAACATTTTTCATTAATTAAAAAATAACAAGCATGTAATTATTTGCGCGAAAATCTATTTTTCTTTGATGTATTGAAGTTACTTGACAAATTTATTCCGGTATTTTGTAATGGTCATATTTAGAATATTTCTATAACATTTTTTTTATTCTTTTCAGTTCAATAAAGTAAAAATAAAAATATTTTATTTACAATAAGATTTTCAAGCAATAAAAACCCATGTTAAAAATAAATAATAATAATAAATCATTTATTTCCCCATAATAACAAACTGAATATTACAAATAAATATTATTGCCAGTGCTTAGTAATAAAGAAAGAAAGAAAGAAAATATTTATTTCCCAAAAATAAAACATAGTTAATACATAATAAACAATAACAGATATGTATACAATAAAGTCCTTGACCTGCCAGGGTGTCGACCAGAAAAAATATGCTATAAGATTTACACTAAGATAATTGAAGCTCACAAAATTAAAATATTAATATTTACATAGACATCAATATAATCTAAAAGTTTAACTTAACTGTTTTCCTAGAATGTACTAAAATTAAAATAAAAAATAAAAAAACACGTTTTGGTTAACTAACATACTTAAAATACTCTCCCCCAGCTCTAAATAATTCATCTTTTTTTTATATTTTGGGAAATATAATATACCTCTAAAGGCAAGCCTGTGCAGAGGTACATCTTCTACATTGACAAAATATTATAAGTTCTAGCATAATAATTAAATATATAATATAGTAGCTCTACTCATTATATAATTAATAGACTACAAATAATGAAATGAAAATATTTTCTTTTTTAGGTGCTTGATCATATGTCCCTAACATTGGCCGTAAAAGTATAAATGGTGTCAAGAAAAAAACTAAAAAAAGGAAAAAAAAAAGACTTTGTCTGTCTGTAGGTTTTCGTGATTTGAGCAGCCGGTTTCTTGTGTGTGTGAGTGTGTGTCGGTTTATGTGTTGGTATGGGTGCATTCTTTACTTATATAATATTGTATGTAAGTTGTAAGTGTACGAATTGTTGTGAATGTTGCTGCAAGGTCGCCACTCCAGACTGAAGGCATCCTCGCCACTTTGCTCCACTCATGCGGCTCTGAGCGGAGAACACCTCCGCCCGTCAAAGCACATTCCATGCAATGGAAAGGGCAGTAATGCGAGGCGCCCCACCAACAAGTTCACGCCTTAGCCCACTACTTTGAATAGGTAGTCTATACTGTTCTTGTTTGAACAACCAGCCTTCCTTAGACTGCGTAAAAATAACTATAAACTTGGTAAAGCTTTTATATTTTCCAGGAATAAATATATCATATTACGAGGAGCTATAAAATTTAAATGTTTATATCTATAAATAATACTATAACATATCGAATTTACAATAGCAGTAAATAACAAATACAAAAAGATGATTTTTCTACTTACTTTATTTTCTATTTTACCTCGTAATTACTTAGAGTAATAAAATATAAAAAAGTATGGTTACATCCTTTTAGATTTTTCTTTCTTTTCTTTAAACTAATAATTAGGCCAATAGATTTACATATTAATGGAAATTTTTGGGTAACCCCATAAGAGGTACCTGGTGCCTGTGTTGGGGATCCTATATTACAAAAAGGGTATAAAATAAAAATAGCGGAATCGAGTAAGAATGAAATGATAAAAAGTGAGTTATTGTAGCTTATGTAGTAAATAATGTTAATAATTAAAACCGTACAAAGTTTAAATTTAGTATAACTAGTGTGCTGTAATTAAACAAAAAGGATTTATGCATGATTTAAAATTAATTCAAATATTAGGCTTTACACATGTAACATTAAATATTATAGTATAAATAATTATTTTATAATGCTCTAATGTGTCTATTTAAATATTATTATAACTTAGCAGACAAGACTAACCATACACTAATTTATTATCTTAAAACATATACTCAAACAAACATATACATAAACATATACTCAATATCATTTTGACCGATCAACCATACTCTAATTTTTTTAGAAAATATATTTAGGTTTCTACTATTTTTGACTAATTCTGGCAATAAATTATTTGTCCTCGGAGCTATAAAAGAAAAACATTTGGTAAAATCTGTTTTTTGTATGTTCTCCAGTATATATTTTACAAATATTTACTATGTTTTACAAATTATTATAAACGGGCTTGCAACATGGCAAACTCTATAGCTTTTGGGTTTAATACAAAAAAACACCAAATATATTGTTTATAGTGTATTTGACCAAAATTCACTGCAATGAAACACAATGAACAAGAATTATAGGGATAAAAAATATAACCAAGATAAAGATATTTACAAATTTTACATACTAGCTGATTGTACAAAGCTTTACTGAAGCATTGCAATATTTCATTCACCACAGCGATTAATAAAAATAACAACAATGAAATTAACAATTATCTCAAGCAATACTTAATCTTCCGAATATTTTTTAAGTATCTGTCACTTCGAATTCAAAAGAAACATGCTCTAGTACAAACAGTGAGATTGTTGCGCTCGGACTGCATACGGAAATATGTGGCCTCACGGTAACCGAGCCGAGCCCGCACCGACACTCGGCCGACTCACGTGTCGGGCACGGTGCGGTTATGTGTGTCCCAACCTTAATTAGTGAAGTTTTCAACTTCAAGTTACGTGATAAACTCGCTCCCGTGGCTAGCGCTTCCAGGATCATACATCCAGAAAACAAACAAACAAAATCTATACCCGACTTGGGCCTATCAAAGAACAAAAAAATGACGTAATTGTTCAAATTACAAAAAAATAATAATAATGCCAATTGATTACACGATGGGTTTTCGTAATATCAGTATTTTTCTGGAATGATGTTGTTAGACTTCGAATGTTGAATTTTATAGTTCCAAATACGCAACGTAAAAACGCTTCTAAAGAGAGGCCAAAGGCGACTTTCTTTATGTATTTGTTTTTCTATTTTTTATTTCTTTATGTTGTGTTGCACAATATAAAAAATTACGTACAAGAGTGCAAAGAAAATCGTACTGGCGGTATCGCACATTAAAGCGCCGTGTGCACTCTGTGACACATCCGATTGCATAGATTGTATGTAGAGCTGTAAGTAAGTTAATTTCGTACCCATAAGTATTTGTGATGATAGTGCGTACAAAGACTGTACGTTCGAATGCATTGCACGTTTTCAGTTGGTTGTATCCTAATGATTTCATGGCTTACGTACCTGAAAAATAGTTTACAATAATTGAATGTACGATCAGATGGTTTGTTCTTCACTGAGGCAGGGACAACTACCGAACTGGGAGACACAGGACGAGTGGGAAGTACATGAGCGTTTGCCTTCTCAGGCAGGAGCTCAATTTGTCAACAAACTGCCAAATTTGATAAAAAGTGCCGCAATGCCTAAGGCATTTAAAACTCGTCTGAAATCGCATCGATCTGAGAAGTTTTTTGCAGTACAGACGAGTTCACGGCATATGTTTGGGGTGACCACATGATTGGCTGACTGACTGACGCTGGTGCTAGAGTGGGAAATTCGAATGAACGAGCAGTGGGATGGATGGAACACATTGTATGCATGTATAGTACCTAGATGACATGTACAGATCCAAAATGTTAGCCTACTTTCTTGCTTGACAATTGCTATAACATGTACATGTTCGAAAGCCATAAAATTATTATTGTTATTACAATGTTGTAAAATGCTTAGGTACTTATAGCATTTTCATGAACACATTTTAAAATAATTATGGAAAGAATTAAATTTTCAAAAGTATTGTAGATAATGTTTTTCCTGATTCATTGAAATAGAAAAATAAATAAATAATCGACTTTTGATCTATAATTATTATGGTGTAATCGGTTTTTATCGTTTGAAAACACTGAATTTATCGGAACTCGTGCGAGTTGTCCAGTGAGAACTTTTTGTTTCTGTGCCGTTGATTTAGGATTCTACTATTTCCGTTTCACACGATTTAAGTCGTATAAAACGAGGGAGGGGGAGGAGTGGGCGTTTTCTCGTTCTGATAACCTAATTAAAATGTGCTCAGTTGCCTGGTACAGGTTAATACGAGTAATTAATAAGCACGGCGGAAACGGCAGCAATTTATAGTAGTCGCACGCCAACGAAAATCTTATCTCGCCGGCTCACAGGAATTTATAATAAATTACATGTACATGCTTGTTCACCGACGAGGAAAACACTGTATTGCGTGGCAGAGGATGAACTAAGTGTTTAGGCGTTTTAGTTTATCGGTTTAGAAATTGATTTTAGATTTCAAAAATGAGTGATAAGACGTTTCCTATTATAATGTTATCTCACGCCATTATCAGGTGGAAAAAACTACTATGCAAGTTTAACTGATTGTTCCTTGGTTTAAGTGCCGATGGCCGAGCGGTCTAAGGCGTCAAACTTTGGATCTGAGTTATCGCTAGCGCAGGTTGAAATCCTGTCTGTGACCGTAGCACTTTTTATCAGTACCTATCGACCTTGTACTGTATCAACTCATGAGGACGGACAAAAGAAGAATGCTTAAAAGAGTAGAGTATCCGCCTCTCTTTCCAGAATGGTAAAAATATTGTAATTCTTTCATAGTTAAAATATTTATTTACTCCGAGATAGGACATTTTACATAAATGTTGCGTCCTGTTATAAAACACTTGTTTCGACGTGGTTTATTAGAATATTTTAATCTTGTGGTTGTTCAAAATTTAAAAGAATGAAAACAGAACAGGTATTTAATTTGCCTTTAGGCTACATGCATAGTTAAAAAACGTAAAATTCATTATTTCATTAATCATCATCATCATTAATTGCGGTTTAACCCCGTGAAACGTCATGAAATTTGAATAACGAATTTTACAGCAACTTTTATTCTACTTCGTACTTTACCATCGTGGTCTCGAATACTCTAAAGTCATATCCCGAATGTGATATATCCGAACGTTTACTCATCTACGTCGTAACTATTGCTGGCACAGAATTGTATAGTATCATAATTAATTATGTATTCCAAAATCATCCCCTGGGAGTTATGGTCCTCTCCACTAAATTTGGATGAAAAATAATATTTTTGATACTGCTTTCAAAGTGATACACTATTATCACAAGATTTATCATATAGGAATGAATCGAAACATGGAATTCGATTTTGGTGAGACAATGGTTTTGGGGACTTTTTGTTTTTATACATATTTGAGATGAAGATTAAAAAAGTTGGATTTTTAAAGTTTGAGAAAGAGGAGAAGATATTTAAAAATGTATATATGTCAAAAATAATTCCGTTTAAAATTTTGGTGGGCTTGTAGGATACCCCTTCTTGCGTAACTTTGTAAATTCCTAAGAATCCGATAGTTTTTTTTACTGATATGGTCTACGAATAAGGAAGGAGTGGGTGGAAGAAACGCTTTTTAACAACTTTGAGAGAGTTCTTCGAGAGAGAGAGAGAGAAGAGAGAGAGAGAAGGAGAGAGAGAGAGAGAGAGAGAGAGAGAGGCGGAGAGGAGAGAGAGAGAGAGAGAGGGAGAGAGACGAGAGAGAGAGAGAGAGTCGAGAGAACGGATGAGGAGATGAGAGAGAGAGAGAGAGGAGGAGAAGAGAGAGGATGGAGTGAGAGAGAAGAGGAGACGAGAGGTGGAGAGAGAGAGAGAGGACGGGGTGATGACGACGAGAGAGAGAGAGAGAGAGAGAGGAGAGAGAGAGAGAAGAGAGAGAAGAGAGATGAGAGAGAGAGGGTGTGAGACTGAGAGAGAGAGAGGGGAGAGAGAGGAGAGGAATGAGAGAGAGGGGGGACAGGAGAGACGAGAGGAGAGTAGAGAGGAGCCTCGGGAGAGAGTGGATGAGAGGAGAGAGAGGATAGACGGAGGAAGAGAGGTGAGGAGAGAGAAGAGAGGGAGAGAGAGAGAGGTTTGGTGACGGAGAATGATCAGAGCCCTTGAGAGGAGGAGGAGAGGAGCGGAGGAGCGGAGGGCGAGCGAGAGGGAGAGAGAGAGAGAGAGGAGAGAGAGAGAGAGGAGAGAGAGAGAGAGAGGAGAGAGCAGGGAGAAGAAAGGGAGAGGAGAGAGGAGAGAGAAAGAGAGAGAGGAGAAGGAGAGGGGATGTAGGAGGAGAGATGGAGAGAGAGCAGAGAGCAGAGAGAAGCGCGTGGACGGGATGAGAGGAGAGATGAGAGAGAGAGAGAGAGAGACGAGGAGAGAGAGGTGAGGGATGGAGAGCGAAGAGATGAGACGAGAGAGAGAGAGGAGACTGGATGAGAGAGAGAGAGATTCGCAGTGGACCGAGAGCGGAGAGAGAGAAGAGGAGAGATAGCGAGGAGGAGGAGAGCAAGGAGAGGATCGAGAGGAGAGGAGAGAGAAGAACAGAGAGGAGAGAACGAGGAGAGACCAGACGGATGAGAGAGAGAGGACCCGAGTGTTGGGAGCGAGGAAGAGGAGAGCCTGAGGTAGAGAGCACGAGAGATGGAGCTAGCATACGGAAGCAGGAGCGAGGAGAGGGGAGAGAAGCAGGGAGGAGAGAGAGAGAGAGGGCGACGAGAGGCGGAGAGCTGAGAGAGAGGAGCGAGAGAGAGAGAGAGGAGAGAAGAGCAGTTAGAGAGGAGAACGAAGAGAGGGGATGTGAGAGTATCCGAGGAGGATGAGAGAGATGGACGGGCGATGGGAGAGAGAGAGAGGGGGGAGTGGCGAGAGAGGCCGGAGAGGAGGAGAAGAGAGAGAAGAGAGAGAGAGCGGATGGCGGGAGGGAGGAACGGATGGGACCCGAGAGAGGAGAGAGAGAGGTCGAGGGTGATGGAGAGGAGAGTGAGGAGGAGAGGAGACGGAGGAGTAGGGGAGCGGGGAGAGAGGAGATAAGACGTGACGACGATAGAGTGTGAGGCGGGGGGGGAGGCGGGGCGGCGAGGAGGCACGCGGAGGCAGCTCTTAGCGAGAGAGGACCGTGGAGAGAGGACGAGAGGGATTGCGAGACAGAGACGTGAGAGAAGGACACCAAGTTGACAATTGTGTATCATTTTCTTGATTTACCCTGCCCTGATTCGGTACTTTGTTCCGCTCTTCCAATCTGGTCAGGCTCACAACATTTACAACCTATCATTACAAAAATTGAGCAGTGGACTAAGACTTATGTACAGAGTTCTAAACTAAATCAATGCACCTTGCACCAAAAAACTAATACTATATAAATAAATACCCCCCCCCCCCCCCCCCCCCCCCACCCCACCACAAAACTAAAATTTTACATATTTTGTTTAATATAAGAAGGATACTCTTTTACATTAAGTGATATTATTATGTTATAAATATCATAATTAGTAACACCCGTCAACTTAAATAATTACTTAATTATAATGTAAATAAATTTACCCTCCATCTCATAATCAGATTATTTTCTCTTGATGTGTTTTTATAGATGTTTTTTTTTTTTTATATATACACTAAATTTATATGTGAGTTGTTGATAATACTCTAAATTGAATAATGCATACACAAAACTGCAACGCTAATTATTAAAACTAAAATTTAATAAAATACCCACAACTAAATAATTTTTCAACTGATAGTTTTAATAAAAAAATATATCGGTTATTTTACTAGATATTAATTATATCTATTCTTATGATTCACTTATATAAATTGTTATATTATAACTATTTATGTGATTTTATTTTTTAAGATTCTTGGTTTTCGGGCTGTTTAATTTATATCATTATGTAAAATTATTTAGTTTTAAATTCTTTTGTGGGAAGATACCCTTCACCAGATGCTTGTTTAATAATTCATTATCTAGGGTATTCAATTAATCTACTTGACTTAACATGAAAAGATATTCGTTATAAAACACAGTTTCTATGTATATGGATATTGTAAAGTTATATATTCCAAGTCTCTTAGTCTGCCTAGAATGTACTATTTTGCGCATGGTTATGTATTTTATCAAACAGATGATTCAGGTTTTCACATTTTATGCATAACAATTTTATATTCATTAAAGAACAAGACACTGGTATTCTAACCTGTCATTTATTTTTAACCATCCTATACAATTATAATAATATGGTTTAGTTTGTCAACAATGTTTCATCTATTTTTAAATTAAAAATATAAAACCGTATGCACACGCATTTTATGGTGCTCTTTGACTTTGAATAGTTACGTCTTATTGTCATTATTCTTTTAAAATCGCAACATGGGCTGCATCAAAACATTAAATCTATAAATGGGAAAAAACCAATGTAGAAAATCAGGCCGCTTTTCTTATTGGTCAATTGGGACGGCCCTCTTGATATGTCACACATCCATTTTTATAATTTGGTATACTACATTGGAAAACTTTTTATTAACTATATAATTAACTTGATCAGACCACTTTAAATCTATAGTTACTTAACTCTGTAAACCTTAAAATTTTAATACTAACACTTTGCTCATTACATTTATTGATTCCCTCTATTCAATTATTTACTGACTAACTCATATTATTAAAATCAATGTTATTTAAATATTCGTGAACTATCCAATAATTATAGGTTTACATTTTTTTGGAATACAGTTTTTAAGATGTAATTATCTGTCACCATGGACTTCCATACACCCATCTGTATTACAAAAACTGGGTTTAAACAATCTTCGTTAATTTAATTCAAACAGTCAATTAATTAATATTGTCACATATTAAACTATGAATATAAAGCTGCATATATCGATCATGCGCGTACAACATGGTTTTACTGAATACACCTACTGAATCTCCTATTTCTATTAATATAAATGGGAAAACAAAAATTGCCTGATAAAGTAGACCCTGTGGGGTGTTACACACCGGAACAACTTATTTCTCAATTATCCACATCCGAAAAATATTTGCCGGCTACGTCTGTTTGTGAACTCCTTTGGGTTATGATCCTGTCACAAAGGATAAGCACCAAACCACTTTATATTGCATCAAAAACTAAAAATTATATGACTCTGAATATTGACAGTTTGTATAAAAAGTTCCATGGATGTTTCACAGTGATCGGCAGAATAGGCTCTAGAATAATATTCCATAAGGGAGTAATCATTAACACAGTCCAAATGTGCCCTTTGATCCATTGCCTCTTCTTTATGTCATCGGTTACTCTTAAATCAAAGCTGTTTGAGTGTTGCTAAATGAGGCTCTATAACTCCACGACTGCGATATTATATATTAATAAAAAAATATTATTATTCATTTAATAAACTACGTATATACTTGTTTGATTACACTAACTTATCCTAATACTTTACTTAAAACACATAATAAGTTTTATTAGGTCCTATAATGCTTTAACACCTTCTACTAGGATTTTTTAATTTTGAAGAAGTAGGTTAGGACTAATTAAGGAATATTTCCACTGACTAGGATATTCACATTTCTCCAATGAATAATTAAAAATATTGACACAAATACAAAGTTTTATTCTCTTTCTAAAAATTAATTTAATAAACCTTACTTTGAACAATACCATCATTACCAACGGCATTAGATGATTATTATCCATTGTAAAAAGCTTTGTGTATTATACTTCCATATCTAATTAACTTGGTCAAACTTTAATAACTAAACCACTAATTAGCACTATTACTTGTCTGATTTGTAATTAATCTGATTAGATCAATTATCAATGTCATTGTTTTATATATCCACAGACACGTACCTCATTAAGTGCTAGTTTATTTAAATCAACTACAGGACTTGGAATTACTTTTTGGTTCTTATGACCTAGCTTCCAAAGTTTTTTGAAGGGGCAAGCCCCACACTTTTTTAAGCTACTCTTATCTGGCCCCAACACACTTGAGAAATATTGTGATTTCTAGTCAATCCTCTAAATTATCAGTCTGTTTACTCTATTTCTAATAATTTTTATAATTTTCCACATATTTGTTAGTGTAATCTTTAGTTTTGTACATATCTTTTATAAATTACCATTCCTTGTCTTTACATCAAATTTTTTTTAATTCTATTCATTTATGCCATGGGCATGGATTCCCTTTTATTTGACACATTTCTAACACATATATGTTTATTAAATAAGTTATTTGAGATTATTTTCCAAATATAGTACTTTATCATCTATGAAATTCACTCGTAAAAAACATCATTACCACCTCTACAGAATTACAAATCTTGTTTCAGTTCAACCTGTTCCAAAATATACATTTTTAAAATTCTCGGTATTATAGCAATTACTACCGGCTTACTAGCTAACAGCTTTAGTTCTTTAAATTTTATCTTCACACATATTATGACATCGTGATAAGGACATTCCAGATACCATGTAACTGGACCTAAATTTTCATTATTCCTTAGATTCATTATTTGTTTATTATCAAGTCTATAAAGAATCAGTATCATAGGTCTATGATAAGTCGAATTCAATGGCTCTCAAATTTATACAAAACTTAAATTATTATGTACAAAGTTTAACATTTTGTTCTCTTGTCTGAAAAAAGATCTAATCAGTTCTTCAAATCCAATATTGAAATCTCCTATCAAAATAACATATATTCATAAGAAAGGTAACAAATTTCCTACTAATTGATAAAAGAGAGAGAGGAAGAGGAGAGAGATCGAGGAAGAGGAGAGGAGCGAAGAGAGAGAGAGAGAACAGAGAGTAGAGGGGAGAGAGGACGCAATGTGAGCGAGAGTGAGAGGAAGAGAGAGAAGAGATGGAGAGAGAGAGAGAGAGATGAGAGAGGAGAGAGAGAGAGAGAAGAGAGGGAGAGAGAGAAGAGAGACGAGCAGAGAGAGTTTGAGAGAGATGAGATGAGAGAAGGCAAGAGGTGGAGAGAGAGTAGAGAGAGAGAGAGAGATGAGAGAGGAGAGGAGAAGAGACGAGAGAGAGAGAGAGCAGAGGATGAGAGAGAGAGAGAGATGAGAGAGAGAGAGAGAGAGAAGACGAGAGAGAGAGAGAGACGAAGTGAGAGAGAGAGGATTTTACGAGAGAGAGAGAAGAGAGAGAGTAGACAGAGAGAGAGAAGAGAGAGAGAGAGGAGAGAGGAGAGAGAGAGAGAGAGAGAGAGCGAGAGAGAGAGAGAGAGAGAGAGAGACGAGAGAGAGAGAGAGGAGAGAGAGAGAGTGAGAGGAGAGAGAGAGGAGAGGAAGAGAGAGAGAGAGAGAGAGAGAGAGAGAAAGAGAGCGGGAGAGAGACGCAGAGAGAGAGAGAGAGAGAGCAGAGAGAGGAGAGAGAGAGAGAGAGAGAGAGATGAGAGAGAGAGAGAGAGAGGAGACGAAAGAGAGAGAGAAGAGAGGAGAGAGAGGAGAGGAGAGAGAGAGTGAGGAGAGAAGAGAGAGGAAGAGAGGAAGAGAGAGGAGAAGAGAAGAGAGAAAGACGAGAGTCGAGAGAGAGAGATAGAGAGATGAGAGAGAGAGAAGAGAGAGAGAGACAGAGGGAGAGAGGTAGAGAGAGGTAGAGAGAGAGAGATGAGAGAGAGGAGAGAGGTAGAGAGAGAGAGACACGTGCTTTATGTCAGAAAAGGTCCTATTTTGGAGGTTCATGGAATACACACAATTCTTATTCTCTTATGCCATGTGGAAACACTCCAGTATTATAGATTAGTTTACACAGGAGGTAGAAATCATTCATTGCACGAGGGTGTGATGAGGTCGTGAGGATAGGGCTGCATCACGTAACTTGGATTATTGCCGTTCAAATATTTACTACGTGAGCCTCTTACTCTACAGAGGGCATTGGCAATCCAAGTGCTTAATTAATCCGTGCCTCAATTTTATACCATTGGATGATTTATCTCCATCTATGTGTAAAGAAGTGTGAAGAATGTTGTAACGTGTCTATGGAGAAAAAAGTACGTTAGATTTACTCTGTTACACACATTTCTCTGATTGTGTATCTAAGGGTAAATAAGTAGAGATTTTAATGATGTTATAAAAATTTTAACATTTTTGTAGACTAATGATCTAAATACTAAAAGTTTGACTACATTAGCCTTTTAGAACGCTAACTGGAAGTGCATTTAAAAGCCATTCTAGTTGATTATAGTGAAGATAGTTACGAAACGGTGCTAGTAAAATTTATTTTGCCAGTTATTTTTCAAAACAGTGTGTTTCCTGTTAGCTATTAAGAAAAACATCAGAAGTTGTATTCATCAGTCTAATCAAATTAGGTTTGTTTAGAAATGTATGTATAACTAATTAACGTACAATAAGTTTTACAGTAAGTACGGTTTTTTATTTTTGTTTTGTAACATTATTTACCGATAACTAATTTTTGAAATCACTGTGTTGCAAAATATTTTGCCTTATATTTTACGTTGCCAATAAGATAGATACATGCAATGTTATAGTTCCAGTTTAATAACAGTTACCCGGAAATACAAAATCTAGGCAGAACTGTTCCCATATTAAACCTTGTAATAATTGTAGTTTTGGTTTAACAAAAACAAGCAAGAAATAAACTTATTGGTGTTTATTATAAGTGTATAAAAACAGACGGAGTGGTGGGCGATAAACGCCTCATAAGACGCTATGCCTATGCCTAACTGCTGGCAAGGTTGCCTACAAAGTGGTGGGGGGAGCGACTAGAGCGGTTTAATTGAAGAGACAGCGCCTCATCCAGTTCAATGTTACATGGATGGTTATTTCTTGTGTAAATAATATAATCATCAAAGGTAGCCTCATCAATCCCTTATCCTTGGTAGTGTTTTTTGGACACTTTACTTTGATGCCGAGCAGTTTTGTCTCTACCCTTACTACCCTTAACACGCCACGGCGGCGGCGGACTCCCAACTCTCGGCCCAGGGTCAAGATATCGACGGTGACGAACGACGACTGGTCACGTTTTCAATATGCGGAGTCCCGTTTTTGTAATGAGAGTGTGTAATGGGGGCTACCCGGCCCCGCCCCGCCCCACAGAGGTCCCGGGTCCGAACACCTTGTTCATTAGTCTACTAGTCCTTCCCCGACCCACCCAATTACTTTGCAGCCGGAATAACAGCCTGTTTATTAGCCCCCGTCCTCAAGTAATTCGTAATTCGTGGCACGGTCTACTTTTTCATCTGCTTTTTGAACGGACCCTCTTGATCCGGGCAAGGGTTTGTTTGTATTCCGGGAGTCACTGTGTCCATTTGGTTAATACGCACCGTCTCGAATAATCGTTCTTTGAATTAATTGGTATGGTTATAAAAACTATTAGAATTCTTAACCCACGGCTAGAAATAGTACATCATCTTGCCTTCAAGTGTCTGGCAAGGACCCTTATTATTTAAAAGATTACATCAACCACGTTGGCAACGTGAAACGCCTTGTCACATCAATATCACATCAAGATATTGATGCGTTAGTTAAATTAATTGGACATTTTACAGTAATACGTACGTTTAAGAAATCTTTGTTCGTAAGCCGTTTCTTCAATGTCTTCGCTTGAAAATGTAGAAATAGTTGAAGCACCGCTGTCAATTCAGTTTTCAGTCCCTCCACAGACATGCCACGACAATTTAATTCCTAAATTATTCTTATTCCAAACATAAAAACAACAGTAGGAATGTATTTTCATTAAAACATATTTAGGTTTTCCAGTATAGGTATTTTAAATACTCAAATAAAATGAGACATGTGAAATGGAGTTCTTATATTGCCTGGTACATGTAAAAATATTAATTTTAAAAAACACTAAGTTACTATTTTTATTAGAGTAATATGAGATTATACGCGTATTTATTTATAATAGACTCAAAAAATAATGGAAATGTGATATTGGTCAAAACTATAGAATATTTTAATTTATTTCAGTAATGCTGAACAAACAGTGGGAATTTTTCAATGTCAAGAATTGTGTAATCAAAAATATCTTAAATTATAATGATTGCTGTAATCAATTACAACTAAACTACATCGACAAAAACATTTGTATTCGGTACTTTATTTTGGAAACAAGGTTTTGTGACAAATAGGTTCACAAGGTTTTTTGGGTTCCTTTTTACACTAAGTATGACTTCCACCAACTCAATCACGTCATCCTTTTAAAATCCTTGCTGTTGGAATTTATAGGGGGCTGCCACAAAGGTGGCTTTCTTTTTATTTTGACTCATCCCAGATAATAATTTGTGGACTTTGGAATAGCAGTGGATGACTCAGGCTGTTTTGAGGGACCATACATTATGCAGCCCCACAACGTGCCGAGCGCGGCGTGACTGCCTGGGAGGTACCTCAGGGGTCTGTACTCGGTCCGGTTACTGTTTCTATTTTTTATATTTCTGCAAAAGATACGTCTTTCCCCAGCTCTAATTAGTATAATAAAAAAAACACAT
Organism: Homalodisca vitripennis; assembly: GCF_021130785.1. Lineage (NCBI taxonomy): Eukaryota > Metazoa > Arthropoda > Insecta > Hemiptera > Cicadellidae > Homalodisca > Homalodisca vitripennis. The sequence goes on along the minus strand of NC_060213.1, from coordinate 97,708,611 downwards.
GAAAATTCTTTTTTACTGGCTTAGGTAGCATGAAACATTACTGTATTTTGATGGAAGTCTTCCTACAAAGCTAAAATACACTATTTGTTGATTGGTATATTAAAAACAGAGCAACATTTAAAGTTTACTCCGAGATGGGGGGTCGAAGTAGAGACTTACTGCTCATATAAAATTTGTTGTTGGATGAAAAATTTTATGTCTCTCACCCAATGTCTGCAATTTAGAGGAGTGTTCTTTGTTCTAGAGATGGCTTAGTTTTGATGATACCGATGTTCTGTTTCACCTGCTCTGTTTTAGCGCTATTCATCACTTGGTGGTGTAATCTGTCACCACCATTTTAGGGATTGCAAAAGCTCTAAGGAAATCATCTTTTAGATAAGGTCATTCGCATTACTTGTTGCGATATTACTGGTCATGAAAAAAGGTACCTTCGTTCTCTTGAGGTAATCCATAAAATGCTTCCTCTTATTTATAATATGGAAGAGTAAATTCACTTTAAAACCCGTGTTTCTCTTCATGCATTGCTACGGCTACCCCTTTGGGGGGGGTGGGGGGGGGGGGGGGTGGGGGGGGGGGGGGGTGGGGGGGGGGGGGGGTGGGGGGGGGGGGGGGTGGGGGGGGGGGGGGGTGGGGGGGGGGAAAATAAATTAAAATTCACAGTTCTCTTATTGAGTTTCAACACAAACCTTGTCAGTGTCAAAACCAGGAGTCGAGTGAGTGAAGAGACACTCCGTCATGACCAGACGCTCTGTGGCAATTAAATATTTAAACGCCACATTTCCATAATAAATCTCGGGGCTGGAGCCTCCAAGGACGGGAGAGTGGCAGATGGCACAGGCCAACACCCTGGCGTGCCCGTGCCGCCCGCCCTTCCCCACTCAGACTTCCTGTCTGACTGTCGCCTACCCTCCTCACTGGTCCGGAAAATGAAAGACATCTCAACCGTGGCCATTCACTTCCCACCCACGTAATCCTCTGTTCTTGATGTCTTCTCTTGGAAGTTGAAAAGATCGTGGAGTTTAATCGTCCGGTTGTATCAGCATATTGCGATTTTGCCACTTATTTCTGTTAAATAGGCCGGTGGAAGGATTTTGGAAAGAGAAAATCGTAACTACGAAATTCACCTACTCTTTCTATTTGGAATAAACGAGAATAGGCTGGCGTTGAGTTCTTACGTTGTAATATGTGAAAAAACGCGAATAAACCAAAACGTTGGAGAGAAGAGTTCACGTAATAGAACGAACCTCCTACAGAAGAATCCTGGCAAACACATAACATTAGATTATGGGTGAGCAATGCTGCCTGTACTTGTCTGACTTTTGAATTTTTAGCATTATACAAGTCTTACTGCAACTGTACGCTAGGTCTCAATGGGACAATCCCAAACTTGGCTATGGCGTTGGGTTCGTGAAGGAGAACAACTTGTGTATTTGGCATGGATCTCCAAAGCAAATCAACATATCAGGGTACTGAATGCAAGGAAAGTTAAATTAAAAGGAGGATAAAACTGGAGAAGAGGGAGCTATAATCTAATCCAAGCTAGTGGCTTCCTCCTGAAGGGCTATAGGATCAGAGATTCCACCTTGTCCCTTTATTTGACCTTATCACGCATCCGGCTGTGAATTATGGAGAGGTGTCAAAATCTAAATTTTTCATTAATATCAACATGGCTTTGTAAAAAACAAAGATAATGAAAAACAGAGTTAAGGTATGATTGGGTTTTTAATCTTTTACTCAATATATGTTTTTGTTATATGGCGTCTGCACCATAACATAACGTAGAGACAATTTTGCATGCACGCTAATAGAGAGTGCGTGATATCTAACTTTTCACCTGTCACATCTGCCGTTTAATGTGGTTATACAAAGTAATTCACAAATATATGCAGAATCTGTGGGTGCTATTCTACATGTAAAATTATGAAAAACGTTTACATAAACATGGATCCGGAAATGCTTCGTTAGCGAGTTTTGCCATTCGTAAACACATATTCACTTTCTATGTACTTTATTTACGCCGTTTTGTTCCGAATCACATTTTCTACGAGTTTCATTAAACATTTTGATCTGCTTAATGGTGAAATAACAAAGTTATTGTTGCCCAAAGTTGAAACAATGTGTTTTTTAACTCCAAATTTTGCATTTGACACTGGCTTTATCAAAAACTACTAAACTTACGGTTTTGGGACATGCTTTATTCAATCTATCAGGTAAAAACCTTATAAACCAGAATTTCAGGAAGATCTCATTTTACACGATCCGGCGAGAAAACCGATGTACTGTATTCCATGATTTACAGATGACTTATATAATGTACATATAAATTATATATCTTTGATATATCCGGTTTTTTACACAAAAATTCCCATTTTAGGCATATGCGAGCATTGACTTTTCATTAATTCATTTTCATACATTCCTCAAAAACTAAGTTCTATGAATATTTTCAACGCCTTTGAACGCTTTTGAATATTTTGACTCTTCAAGATCCTAAAAGATTTCTTACATACTTTGTGTAAGTGAATATTTGTTTCAAACATATATTATGTAAAAGTATGATTTTTAATATACATAGACACAATGTCATCAAGAAATACAAAAATATAGAACATGTAAGTTGCATTTATATAGATCTATGTTATGATTTTCCAAAAAGGCCGAAAATAGACTTCCAGTCGATCTTGAAACTACTAACAATTAGGGTTCTGGTAATACTAAATTATTACTTAATGGTAAACCACCCTAAAGGTGTGGATCCGTGTAGATGAGACTGCTTACACTTTCTTATTTTTTCAGCTTTCCACTCTCACAACGGCAGGTAGAAACCAGTAAACAGCTGTTGAAAACTAAACGCTGACTCAGTGAGAAGAGGACTGGACGAGAGAAGTGCTGGAGACAAGTAAATCTAATACGTAGACAGCCACAATGGAATGAGGGGGCCACAACACAATGGGCGTAAAATCTGGGCCTACAGAAATGCGTCAAGGCTCGAAAACCAACTCCTCTTTGTCGACTCGGTCTAATAAATCACTTTCTGTCGACCTCGTGTGCTTTGTGTCGTTATTGGGTTCTTTAGGATCCAGTTCCACGTATTATAACAACAGAGTAATAACATAAACATGCTGTTAAAAAGTGGTTCGATCTTGTAAAGAAAGTGTCAAACATGATTGATGTTTTGTTATATTTTAAGATAAACGATCACCAACAAGCATTAGTCTGAATATAAAACACACGCAGCACACGCCAACACTTTGTAATGACAAGATTATGTAAATAAAGTATCCGCACATTTGCCATTGTTATATGTTACAAAACAGAATACAACGTTTCGTGGGTTAGAATCTTCTCTCTTCATCATGTTACACAAGTAACATGAATGTACCTAGCACACAGTTAGTTTACACCTGCATGCACAAAGCACTGAAAAAGTTGTATGCCGAAAAACCTCAAGCATACAACTGAGGGCGCAAACTACAAAGGGGTAAATACCAACCATATTACAACACAGAATCCTGCACTGAATTTTGGTGCCTGCTCTAGTATATGGTACCTTGGTATGGTATTTTGGTACCTTGGAAGTATATGGTTGTGGTTTTGACTTAAGACTTGTTTAGTTTTTACCCATGACTTTGGTGATTCCACCACTTATTTATAATTTTATACCTTAAGGTTTTTGACACCTGATGAAGAGGATAGATTTCAATCTTCGAAACCTGGTGTTCCATTTTTGTAATATATAGCGATGGCGACTGTCCGAAATCTATCCTTTAAAATCATTCATCGCGAATAACAAAATCTAAACAAAGACGATTGTGCATTTTTTGGTTTTTAACCACAAAAGTGTTTCGTGTTGATTAACATACTTTAAATCAGAGGTAAGTTAGAACTTAGCATATAATTAACGCATTCACGGAAAGTTCAATGCTCTTCTTGTTTAGTAAATCAGATACTTCTGAGGTTCTGGTGAGGTGCTCTTTAATTGTCAACGGAAACACTTAAACTGGAGAACATGATCTTGAAAGTATAAAGTTTTGGAACTCTTGAGGTTGGATGAAGTGCTCTTGAGTGATCAAATGTTTTGAAACCTGGCTCTTGATCAACTGTTGAGAACATTTAAACGAAGCGCTCGTGAATATGTTACAAAACTAAACAAGAGCTCTTGAATCAACTACTGTTAGGCACATACAAAAAACCTAAACATGAAAATATAATGATTGACTCGTCGAGTGTGTAACTCTCCACGTGAAAACATCGCGGTAAAGTTTTCTCACAACAGTTTCTTAAGTAAATGATCCTGAAAATCCCCAGCTTCAAACAATGGTGCCTCCCAAACGCACGGTGCCCTTGCTAACTATAGCTCACTCACTAACAGACCTAATCCTGGCACTCGAACTAGCCCAATAGACGCTGAAGAGAGCTTTGTCTCGGATCGGCAACTGGAAGCACACATTAGCCGACGAAGGGGCGCGAAGGCTGCGGCCTACTCGGCTTCTTTGAAAAGAGCATTCACCAGAAGTCGGGCCTTCACAAATCGCAAGCGACACGCCGGAAGGGGGCGTAATAAGCGTAACTGGCGTGGCGTGGAGTGCCACAGCGTACCTCGTAAACCTTCCGGCTCATTGTGGAATGTACGGTGTAAATCACACTCTCCGTGGACGTCTAAGTGGCAGGAGTGTTCCCATTGTGGATTTTTCACATCGCGTACTTGTTCTTCCGTATTACCTGGTCACGAATGCGTACTGTTCGCATCTGTGAAACAATCACCCCCTTGTATAACACACGATGTGTTCTAATTAACGATTTCTTTGTGTTAGAGTAAAGTAACTTACATAATACTTTGTGAAGAGATGATCAAACGGCGAAGATCCTCGACATGTTAGAGAATGATATGAGAGGGTTGAAGTGTTTGGGGAGTAGGGAGAGCTGTCGGCAGGTGTTTATCAGACAACGTACGAGTATCCTAACCCTTTCTTCCATTCTTATCTACTCTGTATCAGTATACACTTTTAAACATATTTCAAATTTTCCTATCCACAAACATACATATTCTACCAGAAATAAAAACAGTTTGACTGTACCCCATGAAAATAATAGATGTTCCGAAAACCAATACAATGTCTAGGACCTAAAGTTTATAATAGATTGCCAGATTATTTAAAAACCACCCATTCCCTTATATCTTTTAAAAATTAACTTAAAGACTTCTTTGTAAAAAAATTTTTCTATTCGCTCTATGAATTTTTAGCTCCATCCACCCACACCAATAACACGTTTACATAGTACTTACATTTTAAACTGTTGCTTAGTTTCAATTAGTTAGTCAGATTTATTATAACACTGATAATATAAACACATTTTTAGATTGTTTATCACTTAGTTGGATTATGAATAGCGGTACTGACTGTTCTTGATACATGTAAATGTCCATGAGGAATAAATGATTTTGATTTCATTTGGTATAGCTAAAAGTCACGTAAAGATACATCAATCATTGATCTTTTACTATTGAAACGTATTTGATCGAACTACTTGTAGACGCATGCAAAGGTATGAGAAGTTCTTTCGATGAAGAAGAACTAAATTAAATGTGAATGTTGAGTTTAGCTCTTCCATCCTCCATCCTCTCAGTCCAGTGTCTGAAAACTGACGCTGTCACAGAGGTGACTCCTGGAATCTGTCTGGAATCGTCTCAAGAGTTCCAAAAAAAGTTGGCGATGAAGAAGCTTCAATGAACTTCTCACATCGTGTAGACATCAAAGGTATCTCGGCTACAAAACATAATGCAATCTAGATGAATAAGGTACAGTATTCTCATTGCCTCATCAAGTGTACAACTGAGTTCACTACGTTTAGACACAATATTTAAGCACGATGGAGCAACCGAGTTTTCTACACTCAACGTCGATGCCTCATAACTTACACTACATTATATCTTGTACTCTAGTCCGACATTTTTTAATTCTCCAGACGAACATGACTCCAGATTCCAGAAGTCAAGTCTGTGACAACGTCAGATTCGAGACGGCGAATGAAGAAAAAGTTGAACTGAAGCTAAACTCAACATTCACATTCAATCAACCCTGCCCACCATGCCTACTATATGTGTAGCTAAATAAGAGCTATGCTCTTTTGGTTTTAACAATGTTTGCGTTCATTAGTATATTCAGCATATATTAGAATATTATTTGCTTAAAGCTTAGTTTTGGAAAAAAAATCTGCTCTCTTCTTCCGATATTAAAAACTAAAACAGCCTCCACATACAGGATGGTCAACAATTGTGATACCTAATATGAAACCGAATAAAACATATAAAGTAAAACCAAAGTACTACCAAAATAACAATTGCACAACCCACATAACGTTGCTGAAACCAAACTTCTCGATCTACTTATAACTGCCTTTATCATAAATCAAAATTCAGGTGACCGACATCCTACCACCCAACTTGCCAAAACACTGCTTAAGTCATACTAATAAAGAGCTCTCTTCAAATAGGATGAAGGTCCATTCAACCCACTTTTTCGGTGACAACGGTTTCAAACATTAAAATTTTGAGCATTACTAACAAAGATTGCAATATACAAACACTACCTCAAATTATTAAGTTTTGTTCTTAATGAAAACAAGTATAGTGCACTATTTACTTGATTGGTCGAAATATCTTATTTTCAATATAGGGATCTACTAAAAAAGGTGTTTTATTTCCTCACTGTTTTAAGTTGAAAGCTTCAAAGTTCATATTTTATACTCTATACTGTTTTTATTTGCTATTATCAATAATTATTAGTGTATTAGGCATAGTTTAGATACATGCTAAGAAAGAAGTTTGACCACAAGATACAGGGTCGATAATGGCAATTAAAGTGCACCTCATGTGTGTGTCCTGAGTATGTTCCTAGGAATACACCTTGATCTAGGTTTGACTTGGAGTAAGCACATTATCCACGATTGAACCAAAATTTTCTCATAAATCTTTGTTCTGAGATTTTTATACAGATACTAACCGAATCAGGTACTGATAACGGCGTATTACGGCTTGATTTAACCTACGGTTTAGAAATTTAGGGAGCTTGCGCAAACAATCAGTTTCAGAGAGCTTTTAAAAAAAGCGATTCGAATTATCGCAAAAGTCAATTTAATTCTTGCAGGCCAGCTTTCAAGGAATTACAGCTGTTGACTTTGCCTTGTCTCTATATTTTGTGTACAAATGCGACTTATCCAGAGACCAAGACATACACATGCACGAGACACGAGGCAGAGATAACTATCGTACGGGACGACACAGAACGGTAGTTTATGAACACTTGCCCTCGCAGGCAGGTGTTAATTTTCTCAACAGACTGCCCAGCTCAGTCATAAAAGCCCCAACGCCCAAGGCGTTAAAAGCTCGCCTTTTGGTGTCACAGGCATTTTATAATAATAGAAGCGACTTTTTTGGAATTCGGCTGGGAGACCGCCCAATTCAAACCATATGAATCCCATTCAGACATACAGTTTTACAAACATATTTCTTTCATGTGTAAGACTTCACAATGAAATAAATTGACGTTTGCTATACAATTGTAAAATATTATCCTCCCAATAAAGATGGTTTGATTAGATTTAAAACTTGATAAAAACCTATCTCCATATTTTCTCAAAGATTACAATTTTAAATAAATGCAAATACATTAATTTCTACCTTTACAGAAGTATATTTAAAATGTTTCGTTGTTACCATTGTTAGTGATGTACACTAAAAATAGATATAAAATAGTAAAGCAGACGTTTAAATTTACACTTATGGAAAGGAAGTAACTTTATTACTTAAGGAGGAAAGAATGTAAATTGTTATTTGTATATTAGGCAAGAGAATATTACGAAGCAGTTTTCGCCGCAAAAGGTGGGCACAGTATCAAGTAGACAACAAGGCGCTGAGTAGGCAATCCAGGTACACAAAGCCACTCACCGCCTACGCCCGCCCATCCATCTTATATAATATAGCCTAGTTCTGTTTCAAATGTGGGAGATAAATTCCTCACCTGCGGTCGCGGTCGCTGAAGCATCGCAGGCCAAACGCTTGATTCACCAGCGCGTGTTTGTGTGCGCGAAGCCGACTGCAATTAGCGCACATAGTTTGCTAATTATGCGCGTATCTCTGTCCACATCTGCATTGTACTGTTGCTTGTGCGGACTCTATAACTCTGAGAACCGTACGGCAGTATTTAACCTACCGCATAGCATGGTCTCTTCAAGACTAGACGAACAGTAATACATAAAACACTACTATATAACTCTGAGAACAGTACGGCAGTATTTTACCTACCGCATAGCAGGGTCTTTCCAAGACTAAACGATTATGCATACTTAATGAGTTTGAACAGAAATGCATAAAGTACTACTTAACTTATTTTTAAAACATTCCAATTTGACAAACAGGTTTAAATTGTCCCTAAATATTCAACAGGGTCGTATCCAGAATCTCTTTTCAGGAGGAATAAGTGCTATTTTACAATTGGGTATTCGAATAATTCAAGACAGAAAGGAACTGGAAATCAGTGTTAAACACTTTTTAACGTCAATGGCATTTTAACATTTCGGCGAGTCTTTAGAATTTAATTTGGAGACCACCCACTTTGAATACTAGCCCTGGCGATGAATATGGTAACATTTTGTCGAGTGATTGAAATAAATAAGTACATTTGTATATGTAAATGATCACTATAGTATAAATTCAAAATTGTATATCAAATACCTTATTTTTGTCACATAATGTATATTGTATACTGCAATAAAAGATTTGAATTTTATTTTGAACTGTTTATTGTTGCCAACTCAATAAAAATGACTTATTTTGAAAATCCAAGTAATTAGGTAGAAGCACTTTAACTAACTTAAGTTTTATTATACTCGCTATAATCTTGGTTTAAGTAGCCTACTACACAAAACTCACTTCACTTTCAACGTCATCACTAGGCACAACAAACTCCAACGTGGTGTTGTCATAGTCAAGCCGACATTTGTCATTATGAAAGCTACATTTTGGCTGGGAAGTTATTACGTGTACATGTATGACCCATTCATAATAAGAACAACAATAATTTATTGTCACCTAATGGCTTAAAAATACCGAAAGCTCAACTCAGAGTACTTTTAAAATGTTACAACACAAAGTACTTTAATGGAAAAGAGAATACGTATTATTTCAACTTATATTTTTATTCAATCACGTAGGCTACTGTGCAATAAATAAAGAAAATTTCCCCTGAAAATGCATAATACAAATAGCCTAACAGATCCATAGTGATCGAAAAATCTAAATTCTGGGTCACGATATGACTGGGACTGGGGCATTTTCTTACAAATTAACACGCATATAAGTGTAGTGACGCATTTTTCTCTGTGTAAAAAGGCTTAAATCGGTGTACGTAGCTTGGCTTATACTTGGGAATCAATAACCCAAAAAATGGTCTCTTAAAATTACATAAACGCTTATTTCCAATTAAGGACAAATCTGTGGAATGTCTTTAGAAGGGAAGGAAGAAGTAGTTAAGCTTGCCAAATATGACATTTTTTTCGGCTAAGTATATTTGTATTTCGTAACAAGGACTTAGCCAGCGAGGAGGCCCGGACTCCTCTCTCCCCCAAATTTTCAATTACTTTTTTAGTAAACGATAAATATTATTTAAATAATTCAGTATTACTGACATGTACTGCTGAAAGATCGTTCTAAACAAAGAAACGGGACAAGAACTTTTTAAAGAAAAAAATGGAGCCTTACTGTCTTCCACCACTGGAAAATATCAGTTGTCTGGATTCCCCAATTTTTTTTCTGACACGCTCTTGTTTCGAATATACGTTGGTCTGGTTATATCAAGCACTAATTTGTCCATTTTAATCTTTACTGTATCCTTGTAGTTAGTTTCCAAGATCTCTTCAACGTGAGTAAAATTTTGAACACACTATATAATGTCACATAACTTAAGGGGCATGTTAACATGATGGATGGTATACTGTTTGTGGAAATTTAGCTGAAGTTCATATCGTCGACTTAGGGTGGGTCTTAAAAAGTCAAAGACTCCCTCCAGGACCCCATATCCAGTGCCTGTCATATCCAGTGAAACTGGACGATAAGTCTGTACTATGAAAAACCGACTATACCTCATCCAAATTGGCTCAGTAAAGATGAGGGATACCATGTAATGTTATTAAACATATGTTTCAAAGTTTGATTTGGTTTGTATGAAAATAAAATAACAAAACTGACCAACTCTTGTTATACACCGTCGTACACAATTTTCTTCCTTGTGTACTTATGTACACTTTTTGGATCAGTATCGTACCTAGGACTTTGTTTGGGGGAGGGAGATTTATCCGAATGATGAGCACACAAAACCAGGGGGAGGAAGGTATCAAAACAATTTGAGTAAACAAACTTAAATAAATTAATGTAATATACCTAACTCAATAAGGAATTTAACTGCCGTGTTTCAAATAAGTTGGACAGCTGCTATACGAATATTCATTAATTCATTTTAGAGCTCTTGAGGTGAGGGGTGTTCTACCCCATCATTGCACAAGTTGGCCTCGCTAAACTACCAGGGCGGAAGGCACACGCTGGGAGCGTGGTGAAGATGTCCTGTTGCTTGAATAAAATATGGACGAGGCATTTCAAACTTCCGAGTAGAAATACCAATTAGCGTTTAATCTTGTGCGGCCTCTGTCATGTTCTGCAGATTAATTAGACCGTCCACTGTAACCTCTACAAGTGTATATTGAATCAAGACCACGTACTAAACTATCCGCGGCTACAAATTGCGCTCATTCAACTGCAGGAGCGGAAGACACGCTGGGAGCCCGGTGAAGATGTCCTGTTGCTCGAATAAAATATGGACGAGGCATTTCAAACTTCCGAGTAGAAATACCAATTAGCGTTTAATCTTGTGCGGCCTCTGTCATGTCCTGCAGATTAACTAGACCGTCGACTGTAACCTCTACAAGTGTATATTGAATCAAGCCCACGTACTAAACTATCCGCGACTAGCTGCGCGGCGCGCGCGGGTCTCAGAAGCGAATGGCTATCAGAGCCGGCCACATTCCACGCTAATTATGCGCAGTAGTTGGGCACCGGCAGATTCCGTCGGCGAGTCACACCTCGACCGGCGTCACCTGTTCATGTGCAGTGAAATAAATCACTCGTCCCTTTCTTGGAGCTGAGAACTTGTAAATATGTGTTGGCACTGGTGTTAGTTGGACCATCATTGTTTCAATTTTACGTATTGATATACCTAAAAAAAACTTGCAGGGTTGGGTATATTTGATTGTTTACTTCAAAGCCCATCCTACTCAATATTCTTTATTAGTACAGAGACAGATGTAGAATGTAAAATAACACTCGACAAAACTTCTTCAGTGACGAAATAATTTTATCCTCATCTAGAAGGCTGTAGTTTAAAAAAACGCACACAAGAAAGCAATAATCGTAGGCGTGGTAATATTTTTAATTTGAGAATTCGATTGTCTGGACCTTTGATTTTAAATTGAAAATCACAACTCTTTAGAGGCGTAGTTTAGTTATGTTGGTAAATTTTGTAATCAGGCTAAATGAAACCCAGTTAAGGATAGTTTTTTCAGTATTTATTTTTAATTAAAACGCTTTTTAAATCTAAGTAATGTAACTTCAATAGTTCATTTTTACTTTATAGATACCGTACATATTTAGATCAAGTGGCAAATCAAACTCAGTAGGCTATGTCAAAAAAAGACAAAGAATGAATAAGAGTAAAAATTAAAAGTGGTCGAATTCCACACAAAAATTGAGGTATAACGTTAATAAGTTCAAAGGCAATATATTATTATATGGATAATATAGGCAATATATATAATTCTATGGAGTTCATCGCTGCTTGCCGGTGACATCTGCGCGGGAAGTCGGAAACACTCGGCTATACTCGGAAAAGTTCGTGTATTTGCGTGTCAAGCTCCATACATATTACCGGCGCTCCGCTCCATAATAACATCTTGAAAAACATCCTTTTTTTTACTTGTGTTTTGTTTTAAAGACAAAATTGACTAGCAATTTTTTAAATGTGTTGCGTGATTCACCACTTTAATTACCGCACAGTTTTAGAATGCTGAGAACTTACGATGTATCACTAAGGTTAGCCAAAATTCTATAGTTAAGTACTTACAACAGTTAATTACAGAGCAGACGAGTCAAGTGGATGAAGTCCATTAAGTTCACACTCCACGTAACTGTCATCAGAACTTGAACTATTGTCTGAGTTGTTCTTCTTCTACACTAACGACTGTGCGTCTTTTGCGTCGTCAACTAATCGTTCGTCTTCGGTGTAACTCATCTTCTCTTTTAATTATATGTTCACATCGATCTAATCATTCCGCAGGAGACACAGATGCAAGCTTTGCTTCCAGAAGACATCTAATTTGGAAGTGACGTTTTTGCTACACAATACTTAACAAGTGTCCAAATCTGTCTATGGGATTTAGGTCTGGATGATATGGAGGCAGTCTAAGCATCCGTGGTTGGATAAAGTCCGATCAATTTGAAAGGTTTCAGATTTTTTGGCGAATGTAAGTACATTTTTTGAGGTCAACCACTCTTGAATATCCTTTTTTCTGCTTGAGGGTGTTGGAGCGCGATCACGTTGAGTATTATGACACGAGGCGTTGTCCATTGCTATGACTGATCTCGGAGATAAGAACGTATCCGGGAAAATTTGGTGGGAGGGAGGGGGAGAGAAGACTGAATATATTTTCCCGTAGTGGACAGAAAGTAAGGCAAATGCAGTCAACCGCTTATTTCCCATTTTGTCCTTTAAAAGTTCTTGACCCGTTTGAATGTTGGGAACAATTTTTTTTTAATAAGAACATATCAGTAATACTGAATTATTCATATAATAATAATCGTGAAAATAAGGGGGTCCGAACCCTTTGACCTCCTCTCTGGCTACCTCTTTACGAGGCAAGTTAGGAATGAGTTTGTAAATGAACCATTTCGAGTAGTTGATACAGTTCATCTCACCATGATAATCTCCAGCTTTCTACCAGATTAGAAAACTAGTCCTACATTTGGTAAAAACCCATCTTTACTTCCAGCGTGAACAACTAATAAACGTTTTCCTTTGGAGATAAGCGCTTTGAGTCCCTCATCTGAGCTGCCATTCCAAGTATTGGTTTCAGTGTGCGTACTGTGGACATATGCTCGTCAGTATAAAATAGGTCTTAATTCTCTCTTGTATTCTTTTTTAATATACTGCAACCTTAATAGCTTAATGCCATATTTCTCAATAAGATTTTCTTATCGTGTTCCATAGGAAATCTAGTTTTTTGACAAGAATTGGCCTCCCCTCACCAATTTTGACTATAATTGTTTCTGCGCATCTCAAGCCTACCGGTAAGCAGTGATAACTCTACGTCCAAATTCGGCTAACCCACTTAACGCGACACCTATAAAAAGTTGCAGAGTGTATTGAGTTGCCTTTTGTACACAGAGTTGTCCCTCTTCTCGGATGCACCCTAAGAAAACTGATTCGAAAGAAGTCCTCGGAATTTGTTGTTGGAAGTGGAGGGATTTGCGAAAACCACCAACCATTATTTAAACACAAAATCCACAAATGGTTGAACTTTGGTAACCTTTGTGCTTTAAGCGGTCATTGAGACCAAAGGTTTCGTAATCCAACTGAAGCAATTAGCGGAAGACCGTTAAGCTTTCTAATAGCGAATTATTATAAAACTGAGCTCTCTCAAAACTCTGGAACATATGTGCTGCCATATATTATTTTTTCTTATGCAAAATTGTGATTTCTCAAACCCTTTTTGAATTTAACGTAGTTGTGAACAAGCAAATGCATTCGAATTAACTCTAAGGTGCTCACCAAGTATAAAACATGTTCCTATCCAACTTCCGCAATTAGGTGTTGAAGCCAAAGTCAAAACTTCTTTTATTTGTACGACATAAAAATGCTTATATTTAAACTGTTATAGCAATAAATGGACTCATTTGTTTAGTGGCATTCAAAATTTACATAGTCGTGTTACGTTCTTATTACATAAATACTGTGAAATGATGTAACCCATATTTCCATTTATCGTCGACTCTCGGCTGCCGCTCCCATCCTCTGTGATGTGAAGGCATCGATTATGTAAAGAGGTATTTTACGTAATACAGATGAGTAGTTTCACTTTTACGATCCAATTAGGCAGTGGTTTGGATTTTGAGATGTTTCCGTTGGTGTAGCTACATAGTTAGGCCAATTACCAGGAAGATACTTCCGCTGAGCAGAGAGACTGCACGGTGACGCCGGACCCCTAATGGTCTTGTAATGGTACCCCACCTGACCCAGAAAGTGCTCACGATGCGATACGGGTCCATTGATTTATCGCTCCCCCTCCCGCTCCAACTTCTACCCGTACCGTTACTCCGTACGGCTGCCGCGCAAGCGCAGTGTTAGCACTGGAAATGGCCTAGCCAGCGTTAGCCTACAGTTGAGGTTAGGTTAGGTTAGGCCGGTTTAAACGCCCATTTCCAATTTACGAGACTGTATTTCACCGAGTTGTCCGTGCATGTCTGAAGAGATAACCGCGAGCACGTAACTATGTACTTTTCCACTTCGATCCGTGCGGGCCTCCTGTTAGTTTAACCTGACCCCGTGAACTCTCAATGTCTGCTCGGCACTTGTTTTATTTCGGAAGAAAATGCAAGGAGATTTAGTATGAAATACAGCTCCGACAGAATGTTTGCGTCATTCGCCTACACGCGATGTTTGACTGTCTGCAAAATATACTCAGTCCTTGAAATCTTTTACCAACATCGCCTGCCATTCTTTTATTGCCCATTACTCTTTCAACGTACTAAAATATATTTGAAAAGGTTATATTTTGATAGTGCGAAAAGTTGATAGACCGTGTAACAATACCGAACTCAACAGTTGTAAATGTGTGCAAATACAGTAAATGATTACGCATTTCAAATTGAACCTGACTAAAACTGATCTTCCCGAGAAGGTAACAAAGAAGTTAGAACATTGCCAATAGGTAAAAAACAGATTTTAATATAAGTTCAAAATATAAGTTAAAACATTTCCCAGGCAACGACCTATTATATTTTTCCATACTTGGCCAAAAGCACGAAACCCAAATAGAAGGCATTTAGTTTGTACTTTTCCTTCATAAGACAGTTTATCACTTGCCGGTAGGAACGGATTAGTGTTCTCTTGTAAAGAACTTAGTGTTGGATGCTATTTTGATGGGATGTTTTAGAAGGATACATGATATACGGGTTGATTTACCCCCACCTATCTTACGGGGTGGTTTTGTGACGAGCCTGCAAGCAGTCATTTCCTGACAGTGTTCAGACTGCAAAAAAAGGCGTTTCGCTTTATTGCCAAATTGAACTTCAGAGTCGTGCAGGACAGCATTCAAAAATGTACAACTGTTGACTCTGCCCACTATACATTTTGGAAACAAATTTATTCTGTGTGTCTAAATATGCCCTAGTCAGGGGCCGGATATGAGAGAAGAGGGAGGGGGAGTGGACAGAACGGTAATGTATGTGAACTTGCCTTCGCAGGCAGGTGCTCAATTCATCAACAGATTGTCCATTTTTTAAACTGCCCCTACACCCAAGGCGTCAAAAACTCGTTTGAAACGTTTCCTAGCGTCAAACGCATTTACAGCGTTGACGAGTTTCCAGCATTTGATTGGGAGACGCCCAATCCGATGACTGACTCCGGCGCTAGAAGTGGTTTGCAATTGGCTATATACAAAAGGAACTTGAGTGTATGAATTTGTTGTAAGTTTGAATATGGCAAGATTATGGAGTGAATGTTCCGAACCTTAGAAATAACATGGCATTAACCACGCAATGTTAATTGTAACTAGCAAATAAACAATGTGATTGAACTATTGTGGTAAGTCCTCCATTAACCTTTTTAATTCCACAAATCTTTACGTATATGAGTACCCACCTAGAGAGAAGGGTTGGAGCATTAGAAAACTCTTCATTCTTGTATGAACGCTTATGGACCAAGACCGGTTTGTTTGGAATTGACAAATGTAAACTATATGTATTCGTTTGGTATGTTAAACAGAACTTCTACGCGTGATATATATTTCTTTTTGATATTTTACTTTTTTAAAGTCCAAAAAAGGGAAAAATTACACGACATCTCTATCGAAACAAGAATAGCAATTTCAAAATTAACTAACAAATAAAGAGCAATAAGCGAAACAATTGGCAATCCAAATACAATACTTAGCAATAAATATGTGACAGAAAATGTTCATACATTGTAGAGGACCAAAATAGCGTAAATGCCATTCCAGGTAAAGGAATGGTGTACTATATTTTGTATCGTGAACGAAACGTCTCCTGCTAACCGTTTTCCCAAGGTGAACGAAGAAGCGCACAAGTTGTAGAAGAGAGCATATACAAATTCTGGTAAAGTCATGCTTTTGTTAGCACAACACCGAGTCGAATACCCATAAAAATCTTGTCCTTTCAAATTACACGACTGTAAACGTGTCAACAAATTCCAACAAACTTGAAATTTTAAAATGCCGGAAAATTTATCGGCGACAAAATGACGGCAGTCAACCGAGCTTTTTAGGGGCCATAAACTGCTGCATGCTTTACGTTCGCTGCCGGGACTGCCAAATTATAAATGTAAATGTAAATAGAAGCCGGCCCGGCCCGTACTCTGACTGCAGGGGACAAGTTGAGGTTATTTATGCGCACGCACGCGCAGGTACGGGACACGTGCGCGGACTGCCCGAGCCCACCTGCCTTTACCCTCCTCCTCCTTCTTCACAACCATCCTTCGTTAATGCGTTATTCGATTCCGCTCCAGCGAACCGTCCAGGGCCGTCCTATTGTGTAAGGGGCGCGGGAAAATTCTGCGGCACGCACGGCACAATAATGAGTCAATATTGAGACCGGTCTCGACCGAACCAGGCACACACAGTTTCTAGTTTTCCTACTACATTAGAAGTCACTGTGACGCACCTACACTAGAATTTCGATTAACCGTAACCTTATTAACCGAAACCTGATTAACCGAAAATAGATTAACCGAATTTCCGGAAATCGATTCTAATCATAAACATATTCTTGCTTCACTTACATAACCAACAACAATCGCATAATGAATTGCACTATGAAACAAAGCTTACTTGTATTAATTACAATGTAGTAAGTTTATAAGTAATCTGCAAGCGTACTCCGTGCTTACGCTGTTTTCGCTGTATGTTGTACATTTATTATATCGGTATTATCATACTCTTCACCCGAATCACGTTTTTGCCCAATATTTTGGTTGAACAAAACTCAAGGGCAATTTACTGAGTTCCGTCATCATTTAGGCAGATGTTTTTGGTATTTTTAGAAAAAAGGGTGTTGACACTCAAAACAGGTTTAAATTAACCTTAAATCAAGTACACACGGTTGTTTTGATTTGTATATAACCTTTTATTTATTAATAGATCTTTATATATTGTAACTATAATATAAATCTTTCCTGGTACACATGTATACTGTAGTAACACAAATAAGAAACCTTTTAAACAGGTAAACTTAAAAAACTATTTAAAATTCGTTAAAATAAAGATTTGGACAAAGAAAACACATTGTACAAAACACTTGATACAGAGAAGTCTTTATTATACAATGGTAAACATTTAAGTCAATCGTCTCTTGTATTAGTAAGTGATTCAACATCATGTGTCTAAAACGGGGGAAAAATAACAATAACTTGTTATTTATATGTTTTTTTATGTAATTAGTATCATCCAGGTGTTAGTAACACTGTCTTACATAAGAAAATCATTGGAAATTATATGTAATATAGAGAAAATCGGTCCTGACATAACGGTGTATTACACTATTTATAGTAAGTATTTGTTTGTTTCTCCACTTTGAGTATCTGACACACCTTCTTGAGTTATCTTGCAGAGGAAGATGCAAGTTTGGCTTTCCTACTAGTCTGCAAAACCTTCTTTCTACCCCTCTTCACTGTAGGGTCTGGATGTCATTTAACAGTTTATCTGTTGTTCTGCAAGGGGCACAATGAATGTGATAAATGAAATTTTCTTGTGATTAACTTCTTCATAGATAACCATTGCATTTACCACAGCCATCATCAATAATTTGTACGATCCAGACCATAGACAGATACTTTTTGATCTGATATATCCACACCTCAAATTATTTTAATTTTTGCATGAAATTGCGTTGGACATACTACAAGGTTTCCACTTCCATGTTTTGCTTTTCTCAATACTTGAGTTATGTCATCTTTAGAAGCATTACTCAGAACAGTTGCCATTTTGGATAAAACCAAAAGTTCCATTTCAATGTTGAAGAAATTCACATTCATACACGTATTTCCCTAACGAGTTGTCAAATTTTTGCATTGATGGACGTAGGATATGTTGACTGCTGGGTTTTCTAATTTGCCTATTAGAAGCATGCTGTTGAAGAACCGATCAAAGGCTAGCATGACTTCTAAGAATTGGCACCATCAAAGTGGAACAACAACCAACAGGAAGGAGGTTGTCAAATTTTTGCATTGATGGACGTAGGATATGTTGACTGCTGGGTTTTCTAATTTGCCTATTAGAAGCATGCTGTTGAAGAACCGATCAAAGGCTAGCATGACTTCTAAGAATTGGCACCATCAAAGTGGAACAACAACCAACAGGAAGGACGATATTCTGAATCACCTTTACTATTGTAACAATCTGTACTTTCAGATGGAATACTAGTCAATATCCTGCTTATCTCACTTGAAGGCAAAAAATCACTCATGTTTGTAAAGACCCACTGGGATTCAAATGTTCCAACTAAGAATCCCAAAGGACTTATATGTCTAACTGACATTTACACACTTACGATTAAGAATGAACTAAACTAATAGACATCAGAGATACATAGACTACAAAAGAACTCTGTCTGGTTTACTCAGCAGCCAACCAGTGTAAATATCTGGATGAAGGGATGAAGAGGCGTTCTCATTGTCTCATCAGGTGCACAATCAGACATCAGAGGCTACACTACTCAGTGAAAGTGAAATGGAGCTAAACTCATCATTCTCATTGAATCAACCCTTCCCTCCAGAGCTATGAGATTAGTACATATTTTATTTTTATTAATTCTTTTTCTTAGCAACAAATAATAATAACTTAATTTCTAACATGTTTTGACTAAAGAAAAACTCACAAGAGATAATAAATTGTCTAGTTAACTCAGTATATTTAATAAATGCTATAGGAACTGATACATAGGCCTATTATTTATTGTTTTTGAATTGTTTTTTCCACTACAAGGAATAGACTCGTACCTTTGAAAATTGCTTTATTTAAAATTATGTTAAAATCTTCAGTCAATAGAATAAAATTGAGGAACGTTGTAACATGTACAGTACAATTATGATTACAGGTGACTACAAAGTGTTTCAGCTCTACAATCTATCCAAGTTCACTGAGATATTCAAAAAGTTAACAAGACCTTCGCTAAGGTATCGATCAGTTTCCTACAGTAGAAAAGTTAACAAGACATTCGCTAAGGTATCGATCAGTATCCAACAGTAGAAAAGTTAACAAGACAGTCGCCAAGGCATCGATCAGTTTCCTACAGTAGAAAAGTTAACAAGACATTCGCTGAGGTATCGATCATTATCCAACAGTAGAAAAGTTAAAACACATTCGCTGAGGTATCGATCAGTTTCCAACATTAGAAAAGTTAACAAGACATTCGCCAAGGCATCGATCAGTTTCCAACAGTAGAAAGGTTAACAAGATAGTCGCCAAGGCATCGATCAGTTTCCAACACTAGAAAAGTTAACAAGACATTCACTAAGGTATCGATCAGTATCCAACAGTAGAAAAGTTAACAAGACATTTGCCAAGGCATCGATCAGTTTCCTACAGTAGAAAAGTTAACAAGACATTTGCTGAGGTATCGATCAGTATCCAACAGTAGAAAAGTTAACAAGACAGTCGCCAAGGCATCGATCAGTTTCCAACAGTAGAAAAGTTAACAAGACATTCGCCAAGGCATCGATCAGTTTCCTACAGTAGAAAAGTTAACAAGACATTCGCTGAGGTATCGATCAGTAGGCTATCCAACAGTAGAAAAGTTAACAAGACAGTCGCCAAGGCATCGATCAGTTTCCAACATTAGAAAAGTTAACAAGACATTCGCCAAGGCATCGATCAGTTTCCAACAGTAGAAAGGTTAACAAGACATTCGCTGAGGCATCGATCAGTATCCAACAGTAGAAAAGTTAACAAGACAGTCGCCAAGGCATCGATCAGTTTCCAACAGTAGAAAAGTTAACAAGACATTCGCTGAGGTATCGATCATTATCCAACAGTAGAAAAGTTAAAACACATTCGCTGAGGTATCGATCAGTTTCCAACATTAGAAAAGTTAACAAGACATTCGCCAAGGCATCGATCAGTTTCCTACAGTAGACACATCGATCGAAGTATCGATCAGTTTCCAACAGTAGAAAAGTTAACAAGATCGCCAAGGCATCGATCAGTTTCCAACAGTAGGTTAACAAGACAAGGCATCGATCAGTTTCCAACACTAGAAAAGTTAACAAGACATTCACTAAGGTATCGATCAGTATCCAACAGTAGAAAAGTTAACAAGACATTTGCCAAGGCATCGATCAGTTTCCTACAGTAGAAAAGTTAACAAGACATTCGCTGAGGTATCGATCAGTATCCAACAGTAGAAAAGTTAACAAGACAGTCGCCAAGGCATCGATCAGTTTCCTACAGTAGAAAAGTTAACAAGACATTCGCTGAGGCATCGATCATTATCCAACAGTAGAAAAGTTAAAACACATTCGCTGAGGTATCGATCAGTTTCCAACATTAGAAAAGTTAACAAGACATTCGCCAAGGCATCGATCAGTTTCCAACAGTAGAAAGGTTAACAAGATAGTCGCCAAGGCATCGATCAGTTTCCAACACTAGAAAAGTTAACAAGACATTCACTAAGGTATCGATCAGTATCCAACAGTAGAAAAGTTAACAAGACATTTGCCAAGGCAACGATCAGTTTCCTACAGTAGAAAAGTTAACAAGACATTCGCTGAGGTATCGATCAGTATCCAACAGTAGAAAAGTTAACAAGACAGTCGCCAAGGCATCGATCAGTTTCCAACATTAGAAAAGTTAACAAGACATTTGCCAAGGCATCGATCAGTTTCCAACAGTAGAAAGGTTAACAAGATAGTCGCCAAGGCATCGATCAGTTTCCAACACTAGAAAAGTTAACAAGACATTCACTAAGGTATCGATCAATATCCAACAGTAGAAAAGTTAACAAGACATTTGCCAAGGCATCGATCAGTTTCCTACAGTAGAAAAGTTAACAAGACATTCGCTGAGGTATCGATCAGTATCCAACAGTAGAAAAGTTAACAAGACAGTCGCCAAGGCATCGATCAGTTTCCAACAGTAGAAAAGTTAACAAGACATTCGCCAAGGCATCGATCAGTTTCCTACAGTAGAAACGTTAACAAGACATTCGCCAAGGCATCGATCACTTTCCAACAGTAGAAAGGTTAACAAGATAGTCGCCAAGGCATCGATCAGTATCCAACAGTAGAAAAGTTAACAAGACAGTCGCCAAGGCATCGATCAGTTACCTACAGTAGAAAAGTTAACAAGACATTCGCTGAGGTATCGATCATTATCCAACAGTAGAAAAGTTAAAACACATTCGCTGAGGTATCGATCAGTTTCCAACATTAGAAAAGTTAACAAGACATTCGCCAAGGCATCGATCAGTTTCCAACAGTAGAAAGGTTAACAAGATAGTCGCCAAGGCATCGATCAGTTTCCAACACTAGAAAAGTTAACAAGTCATTCACTAAGGTATCGATCAGTATCCAACAGTAGAAAAGTTAACAAGACATTTGCCAAGGCATCGATCAGTTTCCTACAGTAGAAAAGTTAACAAGACATTCGCTGAGGTATCGATCAGTATCCAACAGTAGAAAAATTAACAAGACAGTCGCCAAGGCATCGATCAGTTTCCAACAGTAGAAAAGTTAACAAGACATTCGCTACGGTATCGATCAGTTTCCTACAGTAGAAAGGTTAACAAGACATTCGCTGAGGTATCGATCAGTATCCAACAGTAGAAAAGTTAACAAGACAGTCGCCAAGGCATCGATCAGTTTCCAACAGTAGAAAAGTTAACAAGACAGTCGCCAAGGCATCGATCAGTTTCCAACAGTAGAAAAGTTAACAAAACAGTCGCCAAGGCATCGATCAGTTTCCACCCTATCCATTTAACCTATACGGTTGTGTAACAATTGTTCAATTAGCACCGCACTTTTATGCACTTAATATTAATCGCCAAACTGCAATCTTATAAGTAAAAGAACTGTAAAATATTTTCCCAAGTGCTAATTTCAAGAACGGCTCGACCGATTCGGTTAATTCTTTTTGTAAGTTATTTTAAAATCCGAGGAAAGTTAGTATACGAAAGATCTAAAAACGTTACCAAGAATATTAAAAAAAAAAAAAAAAACTGTAATATTTACGTTTTATAAAACAAATTTTATTGAGAGTAAACAGCTGTTGGCAATTTCAGTTGAAAGTTCATCAAAGAGGCAGAAACGTTTCTTTACAATTTAAATTTTAGAACAACGCTTGATCAGTAGTGATGCAGACAAAGTTAATACCAATATTTTACTTCCTATTGCACCAGTGACGAATTTAATACATGTAATGCACTATAAATACTATTTAACCATTGATATAAAACCCAAGTTAGTGAAGAAAGTTGTGATAGTTTGCACACAAGGTGGAAACTGGTGGGCTTTCTTTGCCTTGTGATATGGCATTTTAAAGAGAACTGAATACTAACACGTCTTAACGATACATTCTTTCCCAGGGTACAGGCCAAAAAACAAGCTTGTATAACGCAATAACTTATGGACGATTATTTTGAAATGTTAAACGAACTTAATGACTAATAAGTAAATAGGGGTTTCCCCTAGACCTTGATATGCTTCTTAGTTCTTCGTAAGTATCTATATTTTCTCCATCGTGACAACAGGGCAAACGTAACTATGGCACTTGAAATATCTTAGACCGAGAATAAATTACTCATACTAGAGTATCAAGTTGATTTCAGAGAGCGCATACTTGTATAGTTTTTGATCGAGGCAATAAAGCAAACTCAACTGATCATCGTAATTAAATTTAAACAAGACAACTCAACGGAAATTTCGTAGACCGGAAATATATGACTAGGGCTATAAATAAAGCGAAGTAGGCTCCAGAGACCTATGTATTTGTATTTTCTTGATCGGAGCAACAAGACAAACTCAGGTATGACGACGAAAATATTGTATAATTAAATGGAATCAGAAATGCTCCTGCATGTGCAAAACATTATACAAAAGTTAGGTGAAACTATGGTCCTCTTAACCATGAACACTGCAATAATTTGTACCTGATGTATGCTAACTTACGATTAGAGACTTTCATAGGACTCCATTATATTACAAGATAAGTGCTTTTACTAAGTAGTAAAATGACACCGATTTTGAAAATTGCGTGAGAAACCGTGGGTAACAGCTAGTAGTTACATTAAGATCAGTGGACATGCTCCAAAAGGTGGTCGTGGTGTAACAAGCGTCGAAATTGTAGCCTACTGTTTGTCCTTCTGTTTAAGGTTTTCTGTACATTTGATGACTGATCGATGAATAATGTAAAACAAATCCTTACTTTTAATTCATTATTGTACGGTATAATTATTTCCCGAATGCTTCCAACACCCGACCTGCTCCAAGTTGTTTTTTGTTCTTTGGACAAGAAATATAAGTGACAGGATATTCAGGATGAGTAAGTTTTAAGGGGTAGAGGGCGCCTCCTATCGAAATCCATAAGGAAGAATTAGGGCACTAATCCCAAAGTCATGTCCCCCCGGAAGAAGGGGAGGCCAGCTCTGAACCAGCCTCTACAGTCAAAGCAGGCAAGGGTGGCACACCCTTGTGAGGCTAGCAAGAACCTCTGATACTTGGGGAACGAACCCCATCAAATCCAACATCATCTCCCGCAGTAGACTAGACCTATCGAATTACGCTTGCACCCCAGAATCTCGACATTTGCGGTTAGTGATGTGCAGCTCCTGAACAATCATAAGGTTGCCCAGATTTGTGACACATCGGTGTTTGCTGTGCCCAGTAGTAGGTTCAAGTGGAAGATAAAAACCAGCCAGAAGTGATCCCTGCTGGGTATGCTCTAAGTTACTTCGCCACATATTGTGTTCGCTAAATACATCAACAAGATATGGGAGCAACAGAAATTGTTCTCCCCAAAAAAATATCTCTTGGGTTAATTAGTGGATCGATAAGGGAATTTCTGGAACAGCAATATGACCAAAGATCTCAACAGCCTTTTTTATCAACTAATAACTATTGGTGCTCTAGAGGATCCCCTTATATCTGTCAGTTTAGTGAATTACCAACGAACCACATCGGAACCGGACTCCCCTCCCATAAATCCTACACAGTTGGGGGATGTCGCGGCCGCGAATGGTTGACGACAGAGGGAGATATCGGGAAGGGTGGATCACTATTTCTCAGATTGCTATCGAACAGGGACGTGTTTCCGGTCTAACGTAGTGAGTGGGGCTCTTCTTATTTCCTACAATAGGATAAAAAAGATCAGACCCCTCTCGGGATCACCGCTCTGAGATTTATTCTCGGGAATTCTTCAACTAAACCTCTTTTTTAGAACCCCAAATTGTCTCTCATCCGTTGGAAGATCTTGGGACCTATTAATTCTTGGAGCCATGCCATTGTTAAAAACTCCGTGGCATTTTGTTCAAACAAGGAAGAGCTCTTGGTGAGTTCCTATAGAAATTTAGGAAATATATACACAGGATGTAAATTAAGTCCTGATACGCCTGGATATATTTAAAACGGATTAAGATATCGATGTACAATCTTCACCATACCTATTACAATACGTTTTTACACTTTTTGAAGGATACAAATATTTTCCCCCTTTTTCAAAGGGGTCACTTTAAATTTTCAAATTGTAACCCCTATCTTTTGACATATCATAAATATTAAATAACTTCAAAAGAAACACAACCATATAACTACGGTGATCCTAGCAAAAGTTATGGGCAAACAACCCCTTATATCTAAAGGTGTAAATTAAGTCCTGATAAGCCTAGATATATTCTAAAGGGATTGAGATATTAATATACAACCTTCAACATACTTATTAAATTACTTTTTTATTTTTTGAGGGTGAAAAAGTCACCCCCTTTTCAAAGGATGGTAGAAGAAAGTAACTTTAAATTTTCAAACTGTAACCCCTATCTTGTGACATGTCATAATAAATGTCTATTCAGTTGAAACACAATGACCTAAGAAAACACCTCTACGCCGTTTCTAGCTAAAGTTATGGGCAAACATTCGATGAATTACTAATAGAATATTTTCATTGGAAATACAGAACTTAATCTATCTCACCAACAACCGGAAGAGAAATACCGTAGGATTTCTTTTTATAAAATCTACTAATTACCTCTCATTACAAACAGTTTAGATCATAACAATATTGAATACGGAACGATAATTTGTCACCGCCAGTACGTTGTAGACTGCTACTGGCCACCGATAAATGCTACTATAGAAGCATCCAGACGCTTCGAAGACAGAAATATATCCTCTTGTCCAGGCGTTAAATACTATAACGTACGGTTAAATCACAAAAAAAAAAACGAAAAAACTTTAAAAAACCTGAATAAAAAAAATCCATTACTAGTAATTGACTTTACATAAAGATTGCAGTATTACGTACGTTTTTTGATAATTACTAATTTTGATAGTAATTAATTACGTTTAACAACTTTTCTTTGATTTGAAATCAAACTCTCAACTTTCAGCTGAAGGTAATTGATCAACATTCATATCAATCACTGATTGATAACGACGTTTCTTTAATTTGGAATCAAACTCTCGGAATGCCCGCTGAATGCTATTAGCAGCTTATCACAATTATTGAATGATAATGACGACTTGTCTTCATTTGGAATCAAACTCTCGGAATGCCCGCTGAATGCTATTAGCAGCTTATTATAATTACTGAGTGATAATGACGACTTTTCTTTCATTTGAAATATCTTTGGAATAAAACACTCGGTATACCCGATGAAGGCGATAATCGGCAGCATATCGCAATTACTGGGTAATAATAACGAATTTTTTTTATATGGAATTCTCTACGAATTCTCTACTTTGTGAGAACGAGAAATGGACTAGCGTTCACTAAAGATGGTAAGATCAATCCAATGTGCTATTCCTACAATACGAACCCTTATCCATTCACCATGAACAGCATAATAACTTCCTCCCTAAAGCCTGCACAAAAAGGCAAGACGCCGCGCCGCAATTCCCCATTCAATACGACAGGTGGTGTAGTTATTCAAACAGGGTAGCCCGCGCTGAGCTGGCTCTCTGGGGGTTGAAAGCTCTAGATTTATTCCCAACAGGGGTGGGTTATGGCCCGTAGACACTTCACTGGCTATTAAACTCCCATCCTTTCAGCATCAGCCAATCTTCCCTCCCGCCTCTTGAATTTTTAAGGCCTTTTGAATGATGGATTTTCTCTTCATTGCGCGCGTTCATCTGACAAAAATTGATTTTGTACCGATTCATAGCACAAATTACAATGATTTATTTATTTAAATTTTGTTATTGAATATGAATGATTTGAAAATATAATAGAAATCGGTTATCGTTATATGGTGAAAAGGTTACAAAATTCAAAGTAGCATATCTCCAAAATCGAATTACACTGATTTATTAAAACATCAACCCCAAGCTCATGTTCAAAATTTTCTTTTGGAAAATAACTTAGGTGCTACTAGCTATAATAAAAAATCAAATGTCAGGCCATCCAATCCATTGATTGATTCCAATTTCGTTGACAATCACAAAGGGTATTAAAACATCAACCCCAAGCTCATGTTCAAAATTTTCTTTTGGAAAATAACTTAGGTGCTACTAGCTATAATAAAAAATCAAATGTCAGGCCATCCAATCCATTGATTGATTCCAATTTCGTTGACAATCACAAAGGGTAGTCTATGAGAAAATAGCTACTTTGCTTGTAACTGCTATTTTTGAATTGGCTTGAATTTTCAAACTGTTAAAACTTCGGGTAAGAACAAATAGATATATAGAGAATATAAATATTTAAACATATATGAAATACGCCTTAAAAATGGAATGAATCCGTCTTTGAAATGAATGAACCCTTCTAGACAATAGTTGAATAAAGAAACGTAAATGTGTACTTATATATAATACGCAATTTATATTCGTACGTAATTTAATACGTTGCACAAGAAGACATTTAATTATCTGATGTGATACAAATGATTAAACATGTAGTTGAAACGACTGACTTATGTTACATTAGCACCGTATTGAAAGCATGTAGTGACATAACAAAACTTGTACAACGTACTACTTGTGACATAACATACATAACTAGTATGTTTATCTAATCAGCATCTGTTTCGTTCATTTTCAGCAGCGAATCAAAATGTTTATTTGCGATACCAATCAGCTGTTTATTTAATCAATTGATCAGTCTTTTATTGTCACGGCCTGCCAGGAGGTGCTCACCCGAAATAGGAGAGATTTTAATGTTTTTGTTTAGATGCTCATTTTACATTTACACAGATAAAAAATAATATAGTCTTTACCATAGACAAAACTGTTTTGGACGACACCTTCTTTGTTAACTATGATTTTGATGTGTTCATGGCCATATGTTGAATTGTTTACATACTAGTATGCACTTGTGTTTTAGTAACAGGCACCTGAAGAAGAGGGTAGATTCCAGTTCTTGAAACGTTGTGTTGCTTATATTTCAACACTTTAAGGCCGGGACACACATAACCGCACCGCACCCGACCGTATGTTGGCCGTCATACGGTGAAAGAATTGCAGCGCAGTTTTCAACCTCCAAGTCCACACATGTCCGCACCGACACCAGACCGTCGTGGCCGCACCGTGCCCGCACCGTCACCGATATGTGGAGTTTGAATTTTGACGGGCACGGTGCGGTCTAGAGCGGCGTCATTGTTGTTTACTGTTGCGTTCTTCTTTTTAAAACTGTTTAAGTAGTCTACACGTTCTATTTTATTCAATTATTTAGTACAGCCTACTAACTCTACATCCTGTGTTCGCGTGCAAAATCATATTTATTGATAAAAGTATTACATTTTCTTACCTTAGAGTAAAAGAGTCATATTTTCTTATTGTGCCTATTTTCTTATTACAGTACAACAAATTTGAAAACCATGTTGTACATTAAGTGATTTTAAATAACTAAATTCGAATTATGAAAAATCTATAAACATTTTTCATTAATTAATTAATAATAATTATAAATAATATAAATAAATATAAATAATAAATAAAATAAATAATAATAATAAATAATTTATTTCCCCATAATAAAAAACTGAATATTACAAATAAATATTATTGCTTGTGCTTAATATTAAATAAGTTAATACTATGACTTAACGTATTTACAATAGCAGTAAATAACAAATAGAAAAAAAAATGTATTCTACTTATTTTATTTCTAATTTATGTACTTAGATTACTAAAATAAAAAAAGTAGGTTACATCCTTTTAGGGTTTTCTTTCTTTTTTTAAACTGATAATTAGGCCAATAGATTATTTACAAAATAAGGGAGATTTAGGTACCCCATAAGAGGCTGTGCCTGTGTTGGGGATACTATATACAAAAAGGGTAAAAAATAAAAATAGCGGAAACGAGCAAGAATGAAATGATAAAAATGAGTTATTGTAGCTTATGTACTAAATAATGTACTATTACGTTTCAAAGTTTAAATTTAGTATAACTATTGTGCTGTATTAAACAAAAAAGATTTATGCATGATTTACAATTCAAATATTAGGCTTCATACATGTAACATTAAATATTATAAATAATTATTATATAATGCTCTAACGTGTCTATTTAAATATTATTATAACTTAGCAGTCAAGACTAACCATACACTAATTTATTATCTTAAACATAATATACTGAATATCATTTTGACCGATCAACCATGCTCTGATATTTTTAGAAAATATATTTATGTTTATACTATTTTTGACTAATTCTGGCAATAAATTATATGTCCTCTGAGCTATAAAAGAAAACCATTTTGTAAAATCAGTTTTTTGTAAGTTCTCCAGTATATATTTTACAAATATTTACTATGTTTTACAAATTATTATAAACGGGCTTGCAACATGGCAAACTCTCTGGCATCACACTATAGCTCTTGGGTAAAAAAAAAAAAAACACCAAATATACGGTTTATAGTGTATTTGACCGAAATTCACTGCAATGAAACACAATTAACAAGAAT
Organism: Homalodisca vitripennis; assembly: GCF_021130785.1. Taxonomy (NCBI): domain Eukaryota; kingdom Metazoa; phylum Arthropoda; class Insecta; order Hemiptera; family Cicadellidae; genus Homalodisca; species Homalodisca vitripennis. The sequence goes on along the minus strand of NC_060213.1, from coordinate 97,679,162 downwards.
TATAGGGATAAAAATACAACCAAGATAATGATATTTACAAATTTTACATACTAGCTGATTGTACAAAGCTTTACTGTAGCATTGCAATGTTTCATTCAGCACAGCAATTAATAAAAATAACAATGAAATTAACAATAATTATCTCAAGCAATACTTAATCTGCCGAATATTTTTTAAGTATCTGTAACTTCGAATTCAAAAGAAACATGCTCTAGTACAAACAGTGAGATTGTTGCGCTCGGACTGCATACGGACATGTGTGGTGGCCTCACGGTAACCGAGCGAGCCCGCACCGACACTCGCCCGACTCACGTGTCGGGCTCGGTGCGGTTATGTGTGTCCCAACCTTTAGATGGCAAATGCCCGAAGTCCTGATACCCCTTAAAATAATCTACTATCAATAATGAACTTGATGATATTGAATCAAAAGTCTAACCTAGTGGTTATTTAACACGAAGGACATCACTCCATATAGCCCAGAAGTCTAGACACAATGTGCACTGTATAAGCACACAGACTACTTTTTCTTGAGATCGATCGAGATTATTTCCTCATACTACGGAATAAATCGTTAATCACGCTAGTTTTGGTGGATGTAGAAATAGAGTGGTATCAAAAGGGTTAAAAATATGAAACGAGAATGTTTTTTCAAGTTAGATTTTCTACCTCTTGATGCACAAGTAATATTTACATTTCTGACAGTCGGTTTTAAATCCTATCTAGCTAGAAAAAGTATAATTTGAGAAAAACATTAAACTTTCATATTTTGAACCTTGTCGATCATTCTCATTTCGACTTTCACCAAAATTAGTGTGGCTGGCGATCGACTTTTTAGGATAAATTCCTCAATCGGTTTACAAAAATTCCATATTGTGTACAGTAGTTATAGGATCCGAAACTAGTATGTTTAATTAATTCTAAATTGTTGATGCCAATTATATTTTTATATAATTAATTATATATGTTGTAAGGTATAAACCTTACAAATTTAAAAAAAAATCATATAATATATTAGTTTAAAACATGTCAGCCATTTGGTAAAAACTATGTAGAAAAAGCTATTAAGACATATTCAATTATATGTTTCAAGTTTACACATACAATTTAAACCGCTTTTCATCCACTGTTCTGGATGGCTTATTTTACAGAACCCAATTCCGAAATCCGTTTATTTTTTAACGTGGAAGGATTATAAAATTCTGAATCAGTAAAACTTGTGTAAATAGAATGCTTTGATTACTCTCCCATTTCAAAAACTAAACATTTTCCCCGTGTGCCAAACTGTAGTAATTCATCACCTATTCCACTTTCTAAAGAGACACACTTACTGGACATTCGCGAGAAAAAACGGGTGTTTTTCAATTAATGTAGTCAGGTAAGCGGGGAGCTGATGACTCAACTCACGCCAGGAACAAGCACGCAACCCGATTACTCATTGATGCTATCGTGCTGCTAACTCTCAACTAGGTGCTGCAAATGAAATTGAAAACGGGACCAGAGGTCATGGCGAATTAAAGTAAAATGATTCTGATACGAGTGTTTCGGTAAAATTAAGGAACACTAAGAATGGAAAATAGAATAACAGCATCTTAAAAATAAGAAAATTAACTGAAGAAGCTGCCAATAATATGTTCTTTAAGAAATGGATAAGTTGTAGTCTACCAGATCGTCTTAGCCAGGAAAGTTTAGTAGTATAGTTTAGTCTCCTTCAATGGCTCTGAAGAAGCTGCCAATAATTTGTTCTTTAACCCTCCAACTGTTGTTCATAAAAATTTTGATGAACACAACCCATTGTGGATTGTTGTTCGTCAAAATTTTGATGAACAAACATTCCCTTGCATAATCACTCATTACAGTATATTCCGGCAACGTATCGATTCGATTCATGCACCATTGGATTCGGGAAAAAAAAAAAGCCTAAGGAATACTATAGTTTTATTCCTCTTTGTATTGTAGTTGCAACGTACCGTAGTTTGGAACGTAAAAGAAGATGCAATTCATTGTGACCGCCATGTTGTCGATGCCGTCTGATTTGTTGATGTGACGAGTCGTGTTTATTAGTAAGTTTTAGTAGGTTTATTTGTGTTTTAGTGTTGTGTTTAGTGTGTGGTGAATTGTTAAATATTGCAGTAGTGCAAATAAATATATTTTAGAATAAATAAATTTCTCGAAAATTTTTCGCAAAAGTTTTGAGTAATGACAAAATGAAACTTTTTTTCGACTCTTCAAAAAAAAGTTATGGAATTTATTTTACTACTGCTGTATAGTTTACTTCATTCTGAGTAATAAAATATGCAATATAACATGAATTGAAGTAAAACTGTATTAGTAAAACTTTTATTAGCAAACTCTTACATATACACCCTATTTTCACAATTTATGCGCATCGCTGCTTTTTGTTATATAGTGTTATTATAGTTTCATAAATTTGTATAATGCTTATGTGTTTCTGAAACTAGAATAAATTTGACACAAAATGGTTATCTCACTTTTATAGTTTTCTTACTATAACTTGGTTTGCTAGGTATGGTCCCTCCCAAATTAAAAAAAAAATGTAAATTTTGAATTTCATGGAAAAAAATTTTTAGTAAACATTTTTTTAAGGCCAAATTTAAATACTAATATTATTATATGTTTAATTCTGAACACAAAAATATATCTATATATATTACTTTTAATTTATATTTTTAATACATTTTTTAAAAAACCCTTGCACGAGGCTCGAAAACATGCCGCCACTACAGGAAAAAATGACCGCCAGTTGGAGGGTTAAGAAATGGATAAGCTGTAGTCTCCCAGATCGTCTTAGCCAGGAAAGTTTAGTAGTATAGTTTAGTCTCCTGCAATGGCTCTGAAGAAGCTGCCAACAATATGTTCTTTAAGGACTGGACAAGCTGTAGTCTACCAGATCGTCTTAGCCAGGAAAGTTTAGTAGTATAGTTTAGTCTCCTACAATAGCTGGGATTGTACTCGAAGAGACCTTAGATGCCTTAGATACACTTGCTTCCTTCAAAAACTATGCCGGCCGCCATTTACTATGCCTGCCAAGGCATTGTGGGTACCACCACTCTGTTTTGCGCTTCGGCTCCCTTAGAAAACATTGCGTTGAGCTAAGGAGTAGATTCTCAGCTAAGTGAAGCTGTTTTGACGTTTATCGCTTATTCAGATACAGATAGCAGATTTGAATTGTCACTCAGTTAAGAATTGAAAATCTTGCTCTCTCGGCGACCAATGCGGCCAAGGGAGGGAGACCTATGGTTGGGAGACCAAACCACAAGATTTCGATTTTTCAGTATTTTAAATTTAACTAATTTCACCACCCAAAGGACAAAGTAGTTTAAATCGTTAAAAAATCTAAAAAATGAGGCCAAAATAATAAAATAAAGTCAACTCATCTCCGATAGGTGCTAATGTAACACCAACAGTAAACTATACTAGCACAACCTATACAGGTTACTTTATTAACATTTTTGAAATTTCAACAACCTACAAAAAAGGTTAATCTGTAAATTCTTTGTTTTAAGTTTGATTTTGACGATGGAAGGACTGTGAAGGAAAAATCTGTAAATGACTAAAAGGGAAAATAAATATAAGGTGAAAGTTTTCAGTTTTGCCTTGAACTAATAATATTATTTTGCTTGATACATTAAATATGGGCCACTTGTACACGGTTAGTAATAATTAGTATCTATTAACCATGCATGGCCGTTCTGAAGTAAACCGAGCGGAAGCTTACTTAAGGCATTAATTAACTGAATGTCAACCGCCAACATTAAAAATGAAAGGTGGTGTCGTGCCGGCATCTGTTTAATTATCCTGGAGGAAATCACGGCTAGTCCTCTGTACTAACTGGACTGGCGAGACATATCCAAAGGTGGCAAAGGGAATTATGGTCTATATGTCAAGGTCCATGGTTAATAATAATACACATTGCTAAAAGAAACGTATGCAGTTATAACTAGCGATTTACTCTATTGATTGTGAGAGCTCGGCCTCAGAGAAGACTGTTAGCTCTCTTGGCATTCGCAACATGTTGGCATAGGAAATCGACTTCTTGGATCCATCAATTCTTGACCTTTGTGTTTTGATCTGCATATATTTTTGTACCTTTGGGGAAACGGGAGAGGACAGAAAGCGCCTTTTCAGCACTGTCGATAAATAAATTACTGTATCTTTTCGTAAATTCTAATTTAAAATCATAACGTAAAATAAACTTCAATTAAAGGTTTTCAAAATTAATACTGAGCGGAACATGATTGAACATTGCACGAAAGAAACTTGGAAACGTGATAGAAATTTGTTCAAAACTACCCAAAATGCTGGAGAACTCAATTTTTGTTGATTTTGTTCGAGTACATTGTACAGCCTACATATACTGTCAATCTCTCCCCCTTCCACGTATAAACGTACGGTACACCCCTCTTACATAATCCATCTTTCCAATTCTACAATGAATTACTATAAGTTTTTTTAAGAGTGGCCGATCTCCTTTCAAGCCTTATTCTCCCCGTCCTCATGGGTCACTGGCCTGTGCAAGGATCTTATTAAACAGAATAAGGAGGAGAGTCGATACAGTACAAGGTCGATGGTACTGATACTTCTGTCATTTGACCTGCGCTATCTCTAACTCAGACACAAAGTCCAACGTGTTAGACCCCTCGGTTACCGGCCTTCTCATTTATACCAAGTGGATATACAGCTAAAAACAAAACAGAAGCATCATTAAATCAAACAAGAGAAGTAGGTGGAATTTTAAAAGTCCATCGTTGCAACCACAGGCGTTGTATTGGGTGTGAAATCATCAAACATGGATTTCAGGCCACGCCGCGCCGAAGAAGTTAGAAAATGGCTCGCCGGAGTCTCCGCTAACAGGTCCGGTCCAGCTCTCGCCGCAATCAGCCTGGTAGCTAACGGGCCCATTTGTTTCGGCCCACAACAAGATAGTGAATTTATTGGGACAAATGATCGGACATGCCGCGCTGGGCTGGAGCCAGGGCAGAGCGCTCTACCGGCACGGCGCGGCGCCGCGTCCACACAAGCCCAACAACGATCCTGTAGGCTACGTCGAAATGCTCATTCTGCCGCCACTTTTGGACCTCCCCTGGAAAATTAATGGCAGCACATAATGCTTTCATCGTTTTAATATGCCACGAGTAATGCTTGTATTCACCCTTTCGATGTGAGCCAAGAAGGGTGAGGGGAGGCAATCTTGTTTGGAGGGTGCCAACTAATGTAATTGGCCCTCGGGGAAACAGAGGCGGAAGAGCGCTAACATAAGCTTTGGCTTTGAGCTCAACTAAAATTAGTTTTTAATTAGTCAAAGAGCAATATCCATTTTGTGTGTCACGGCCGATTAGTGCCAGCGTTGTTGAACTGATCTTGCATCAAAAGTGGAAGCACCTTATATAGTGTTTACCTTTTCGGCCTGCAAATTCTGTAGCTTTTCTTGTTCCGTATCGAACAAGTCCTCACTGTTTTTGCTCTGCTCCAAAAACATTCCGACACGTTGACACTCACTCCGGTCTGCTCTGGTCGTCTCACGGGTTGTTTTCCCAATTCAATCACCACGCTGCGCCATTCGTTCCCGAGAGGTGCCATTGTGGTGGACCGTCACGCCCATTACGCCCGGCAAACAACGACAGTGATTAATTAAACCCAATGGTCCAAGACGGCACAAAAAGTGAGGTTAGGAAGCGGAACGGCCTTGTTGTAAGTAGTAATCATGTTTCAATTAATGGCCACCAGGGGCGCACCGTCACCTGCCTCACGCATGCGCGCCGCGGCCGCGCAGTCAGGGACCGAATCAGCTGTCAAAACAAAACGAATACAAGGCAAGGCGAGACCATCGACGACCGAGGAATGCTGCCCCGGCCCGGCGACTGCTAGACGAATAAGGATTGGATTGTGGCTAAAGTTTGTTTCGTCAATAAACTGAACTGGAACGGCTCATCCACTCCATGGCAAGACATTAAAACCTATTCCACCTTAAAATCTTAGCCTTGCAGGAATGTAGAGAAATCAAGAATTCATTAATGGCATTCAAACCGCTAGGCACTGATGGAATATCAATAGCTAAGTCAAGATTTATAAGTCCCATCTATATTACCAAGCGTATGGAAGCAGTTCTATTGCCGCTCTCAAAAGCCATAAAAATCAGTTCAATTTCAGACAATCTGAATGTGATAACATAGTTCATGAAAAGGCTAAGGTGTGTATGTAGCAAGAGCAGTAGCAGCAGCAGTAATAGTGATAGTAGTAGCAGCAGCAGCGGAACGAGTATTAGTAGTAGTATATAGTAGTGTAGTATACAATGTGAATTAAAAGTATGGATATACTCTGTTTAGTTTTTGATGGGTTTAGTTTTTTTCAGTTCATGTTTTACCTCAATTAACTTTTAATTAATTTCAATGAGCTGCCATTTTGTACTGGGTTGAGATAGAAAGTTCTAGTTTCGACTATTCTTCTTTCATTAAGACCTTTCAAATGAGGGGTATGTGTTATTTTCAAAAGTTGAGACTTTTTATAAATGATCATGTATGAATCCAGCTCCAATTAAAGACATCTTACAACAATAGAGTTATTACAAATTTCTCAAACCATGGAATAAGACATACTTGTCAGATAGAACAATTCTAAACTCAAATCTTGTTTGATCATTCAGTATGACTAAAGATCAACATTTCAGAAACAAAGTCCACGCTATGAATCAATCATAAACTCGTAGGACAAATGCCGGAATAATCTCGGTCAATTAGTTGGCTGTTGCCAAATCAAATGATGATGAAACAAGTAAAAGAAGTGGCGGTTGCTTTCCTAACCTCTATCAATTAGGCTATCGATAGGCGACTAAACGTAAACAGCGTGTTTGTCTACTTTCAAAACCTTCGACTGAATTAACTAAAAATGTAGCAAAGATAAACTCCATATTCCTCAGCCTGAGGTTATCTCAGATGTGCAACAAAAACTGTTTACAAAACGTCAATAAACTAGAGTTCATCGGGAACAAGAGACCATAATAGGAGGTTTCAGGTACGCAGCCTTGATCATTATCTGTTTATGTATCAATTACGTATTAATTTTGATGTTCTTATCCTGATCTGTTCACATAATTAGCTAGCTCATTGAGAAGTGAAAGCAGAAACTTCCTGTAATTTCTTATATAACACGTGTAATGGTATATTTTTATTTGTAAGCCAAGGGGTAAGGTATCCCTTGCTAATTAAGACACGAACAATGATTGGAGAACGCAAGAGTTCTTATAAAAATAATTGAGCAAAGGTGTAATCAGGAAAGGAATATTCCTTCTGCAAAAGTGATGGTGGCTCGTTGAGGTCGATTTATTGGCCAATTTTTAGACCATAGACAGAATTTCCGAAGCCCTGGGTTATCACTCAATAATATAGAATCCTGTAGTTTGACTTTATACTTCATGCATCGCAAAACAGACCGGTGCCAACTGGTATTCTAATAAATGGTAATTTACTACAGTCATTGTATTCAACCAAGTCTTTGGGATTACATATGGACGTGAACCCTTCTTGTGAGCTTCATGTTGATCACGTTTGCAAGACTCCGTTCCATATAATTCGCCTTAAGTACCTTGCTTAGGTGTGCAGTCGTTATACTATTGCCGTATACTATTCTAACGTATAATCTATTATCCATTACGGAATTTCCTATCTTCTGGGAATTCTCAAGCAATAAAAACTTTAAGGTTGTTTAAATTTTGAACTTTAATTTGAATTTTAAAGGTTGAAACATTTTGTATGAGAACAACATAAATTGAATGCAAAGAATCTTGCAAGCCATAATTTGCAGATCTGGGTATAAAACGTTGACCGGACTGTTGGGGTCCGAGTGTTGCATGTTCATCAGCAGCCATTTTCAGCTGTTTATAAAAAAAAGTTACTATCATTCCTACTTCACAAGAGGAAGAGGAAATCTTGCAATGCTTAAATACAAATAAACAAGATTTGAACGGGTCTTTATAACTCACGTGTTGCGTTTTACAACAGCCTGTCTTGTAATATCGGGAGATTTCAGTCACCATTAATTCAAAATTAATAAAAAAATCGTTATCTGACGTGTTCTTTATAATTTATTGTAGAACAAAACCAATTGATTGCAAAAATATATTTCAAGAATTAGGATAATATATCACATTGTGTTGATTTAACCCTTTAACACGTGATTCAGGTGTGGTAGGTCCCAAACTTTCTCAGGCCAACAGGACGGGGAATCATGGCTCAAAAACGCCGCCGCCGGAAGCCACCCTTGCCCGGCGACAGCCACCGCCACCTACACCGGAAGGGCGGTGAAGCCTCGCGATTAGACGCGGTCATGGCCCCACTTCCGCCCATATGGCCCGTGGCCATTCTCCGTTACAGTTGGGGAACCGGGGAGATGAAGATGAAGTTTCGTTCTCAACTAGTGTACTGAAGATTCCGTCTTAAAAGGAGAATTCAAAAGGTAACCAAATTCAAAGAAGGAAAATTCAAAGTCAATCATTTTGTCTTTTAAAGGGTCTCATGAAGAAAACTTCGTATTATATCTTAACCTTTTATCTGTGTCAGCTATATTAACAGAAGTAGTCTTACTACAAACTAACCTCAGATCTATGGTTCTACCAGCCACATACGCATACGTGGTCAGACCATCCCATTTCTACTACAAGAGCGTTCTACCTAAACACTATTAATACATGTTATTCATTACTAAACTTAACTGTTCTGTACTGACCATGCGGAAGTTCCCAAATCAAGGACGAGATATCAGTGGAGAATACCAAAGCATGATACGCTATGCATTATTCCCTGCACCTGAGCATTAACTGGTTTGCAGAGGAGACTTGTTCAAGATCATAATCTGCTTCATGTCAGTTTAGATCACATGTTTCTTCATAACCATGATCTCATTTTAAACGGAGATAGTGTCAATAAGAACATACATGTGTAAGGAATGAGGTGACCTACCTACCCACAGTACTACAAGTATAAATTCTAACCTCCCCCCCTCACAAAACCACCTGACTCCAGGATGCTCCCATAGTGTAGCAGGGCACGGGCGAGATCGCATTAGGCCACGCTGACACGCACGCCACGCCACTCTCGTTATCTACTGGATGACTGTTATTTATTTCTATTAGACATGCGTGCCCGGCTCTCTGACACGCAACGATGGTCGATATGCGCGCCGTCAACTTGGTGGGATCGGGATGAAGAGGCCACCTCAATATATATATGCCAACGGGCGTAAGCTATTGAGGTCAACATACATTAGTTAGGTACTTTGGTATCACCTGGAAGCCAATCTGTCTCCAGCTACTACTTGTTACTAAGCGTAAAAGTCGGTTTTTAAATTAGAAGAGACATACATACCAACATAGCCATTATTAATATTAAAAGGAAGATCATTACTATAAAAAAATATAATAGAGCACAAAACAGACCCCTGTGGAGCACCAAAGTTGGTTCGTATTGATTTTGAATAATATGCTTCCCTCTTTGAAGATGTCAACCCCTTGATTTCTATTTAAGAGATGAGAACGGAATACGTTTAATGCCTTATCTCGCTCACCACATCGTTTAAACTTTATAATGAACTTACCATGAGTAGAAAGTAAAATTAAGTCATTGAATTTCACTTGACAAGTTTATCAACTAGAGTTAACCATAAGATATTCTTGAAAAACAATTCTTATGGTTTGTTCAAGACCCGGAAAATAGATTGTTACGGCTACCCAAGACTAGCATAGATTACGGATTGCGTGCAATAAGCTGTAGCGTTATGCTATAGTAAGTAATTTATGATATTGAATTGACATATTGTTTGTCCAGAAAGTCTACAAAAACATGCCTTGCTGAGACCAAGGCACATCAACTCTATGGTTACCTTGTTCCGCCTTGAAAATTCCTATAGGTGCTTGGAAAACTCTAGCATTAGTTCTAAGTAGGTTTAGATTAGCCCTCATAAATTAGTTACTGGTAGTACCAAACTTCAGGTTAACCTTTACGAGCGCTCACGTGATCTGAGCTTAGGCGCCACCGAAGCTCCTACAAATGGCCAGGGATATTATCCGATCGCGGATAATGCGCCAGATCGACCAACGTGATCTGACGTCGGAAAATTCGGACGATCTGCGACTTGATCTCAGATCACGGAAGAACCGATCGGAAATACCCCAGGGTATCAGTGAGGGCTTCGACGGCCTGCACATTTGGCGAGAAAAGAAAAACGTCCCTCGGGATAGTACCTAAATTCAAGCTCAGATCATATGACCACTTTTCTATTTACAATACGTAGGTATGTACTTACTTATATAGCCTAACAACAAATAGTAAATAGGGACAGAGAAACCTCTGAACAATACCATTACGTATTTCAGCCTTAACTCACTGTAACAGTAGGAATTAATCAGTCCAAAGAAACATTCTATTACATTTAAAGAAAGAGAAATAAGTACAGAGTCCTCGGTAAATCTATAACGATAACGATGAAATCTCGGAAGCCATTACCTTCAAAAGGAAACTGACCATCCTCAAAGGAAATTACAGCCAAGACCTGTTTGCGTTATAACACCCTACCACTAACAGAGTATGGACGTGCTGTGGCATAGCAATAACATCACCAGCGGTATGCTGGTCCTCACCAGCGGTGTAATTAAGGGGGAATGCGCCTCCCCACCCCCACCCCCGCTCGACCGCCTGGGAGAGATAGTATCCTTTGATAGGGGTAATTATCGTAATAATTTTACTATCAAATAAAATTCTACGGTCCTTCCAATTTTCAAAAACATTAATATTGTTATAAATTTGATTTATTTGTGTTTGCCGTATTAGTTACTCTGCCTTTGATTGTATTAGTTTCACAAGAGATAACTCATCCAATTGAGTGCTCGGTCTGTGGATGAAGAGGCTCAGGTAGTAATTACTTGAACAATCAAAGTTCCGTGGCGCAGCCCTAGCGTCGGACCTCAGAACTAACTAAAATACTCCCCCGGACCTCAGCACACATCGTTCGTGAAATTTAACATGAAATTCCACATGGCTTGTGAAAGCGATACTTGGTAGTGGCGTATTTCTATGTAGTTTCGTATCAAACGTCCGTTTTATATAATGTTCTTTTCAATGTCCAGTGAACTCCTTACGTTTTAATTTTGTTTATAAGCAACCTACAAATACATCATAATTAGGTCCTGTTTAAAGTCATAAGACTTCGGACGAGCTTCTATTGGCTTCTGCACTCGTGTAGCAGTAATAATGCAACACAGATGAAGGATTTGTTATAATTCTGGAAGACTTCGGACGAGATTCTATTGGCTTCTGCACTCGTGTTGCAGTGATAATACAACACAGGTGAAGGATTTTTAATCATTCTGGAAGACTTCAGATGAGCTTCTATTGGTTTTGCACTCTTGTTGTTAATAGTCATGATACCATCTACGACTCAGTTAGTTGAATAAAACTGAACACTTTACAAGGGAAAACATGGAGGACTCTCACAAAATCACTATTCGAGAACGTTATGTCCGGGCGAAGATTTACCCAGTATTCATGGTGGTATCTCTTATAGCACGTACTTCCACGTCACGTCTTGCCTCATTTCTGTCCGCCAGTGTCGTGTGTCCCAGCACCGTGGTCGGTGGCCCGGCCGAGACACCCAGGACGAGCGGCACCCACCTTATAAATCTTGACATTATTGAATTGGCCCATTTCTTCTGAGAAAGGCCCGGGCCTGAAAGGCCGCCCCAGTTGAGTTGTTTGCTCGGAGAGCGTAAAGTAAACAGACCTGCGGGGGACAATCGCCGCCGCCAGCAGCAGGCAGCTGAGCGGACGATGCTTTTGTTGGGCCCTTATATAGTACCCCGACACGGCCCATAGCCCTTGACAGCTCTCACCCCACAGACCTCTCCTCAGCTCTTGCGCCGCGCCGCACCATGCAGTGTCAGTTCAAACTCCAAGAAAAAAACACCTCTTCATTTGTCATTTTCTATAAAAGTTTCTATACGGGAACGGATAGGGATTTTCATATTCTGATTGAATGCATAAAAAGGTATATTATCATTCTTTATATCCACCCAACCACAATTTCCCAAAACCACCCTAAAAGTAACAAAACATGCTAGTTTTTTTGTTTCCATTAGGCAGCTGAAATGAATTCGTTCTCTAGCAATAAGGAATTTTAAATAGATTATAGTATACTCCTTAGCAGATGATTGGGAATGACATAAATTTAAATACCGGTACAGTAATTATTTGTTTTTGAGGTTATTAAATTGAACACTGAAGATGACAATGCAGAAACATGTCTACAATATTACATCTTCAAAAGGGGTTTAGTTTAGTTTTTGGTTATGTTATTAATTATTGGTTTGAGTTCTATTTGTTTCTATCATTAGTTAGTGTGATTCTGATGAAGGGTTCTTGGAACCCGAAAATTATACACAAACAGGCGTTAGTTTCTAAATGGTATCACTTTGTCACTCATCATAATTTTATCACAAAAAGAGGCAAGTGGATTTCTTAGCCTCTTGGAGATTTCACAGGCCAATTAATTTTAAAATCAATAAAATATAGCACAATCAATGAAAAGCATATTGTTTATTGTAACTATAGATGGACTTCTGCAAGTATAATTTTTAAATCATATATTAGGGTCCTACCTAAACAAGTCTCCATTAATTTTGTACACCAACCTGCACGAATTACAAATTAGTTCACTGTGAAAATATCAAAATGTATGTCATCAGAAACATTGTGTATGCAGGTCTTTATAAGTATTTATTGTATTCGTTATTTGAGACTAAATCTGTCAAGGTAGTTTTGTAACACAGTCTGAACCATGCAATATCTCCTATAAAATATAAAAGCCGATTCCTCATAATATTTTTAATGCTCGTAATATGAAATGGGGATATGTGTAAAATATGTACAGACCTTAAAAACATCTGCTGTTAAAATGTAAAAATACTGTGATGATGTTTGTCATTAATGCTTTATTTTTTGGCCGGTAAACACTTGGACCATCAACACTGTCATGATCCGAATCCTTACGCATGATGTACACCGGACCTTTCAGCATTACAAATTATTAAACTAAATACAATTAATGACAGCGTAATCAAAGCAAGGATGAAGATGTTTGCATACCTTTTACAGAAAAGGGTTTGATGCATGAACATCCATTTCGGATCTTCTTTTCCAACACTTTAGTGGATGCACAACATAAAATTAGAATTATATTTGATCGACTGAGAGCACAAAAAGGAAGAAGCGGGAACAAAACAAAAATCTATTTCACGCCTTAAACAAAACCAATGACAGTTCCAATTTATTGAAGTACCGTCGTCATCAATAAGTGCAACACTTGTGTTACCTCACGGACACTGCAAGGAACAACAAACAGGAAACAGAAGATTCATAGAAGGACGAGTCAACGAAACGAAACGAAACAAAACGCACAACCCGATCCCAGACCCTTGCCTGGCAGTGTTCACTTGCATGGAAGGGTCATCTCAGATATAAATCGTTCCGTAGTAGTTTCGCATTCCTACGCTTGGAGCAGCACCGGACAGGGCGCCTGGATACTGGAAAACGCAACGCATAAGATTTTTTAAATCTACATTTTTGTATTTCTGTAAACAAAGTACCGTAGTTTCTTTATTTTATAAAATAGAAGATATGAGTGTTGGTTATTTACAGATTTTGTAAAAGTCTTTGTAGGAACTGAGCGTACAAGGTGTAGGTAGCTTCTACGCCATCTGCCAACTCCTAATTAACATATTTACATGATAATAATGTTGTTAACAAGTATTATTGTTGCAAAAATCATAGAACAGAGCTTCTTTTTACCTAAGACATAGTTTGTCCAAAGCCTGAAAAGCCCCATATAAATAGGTGACCCTCGAGCCCCGACGCGCGCACACCCTCACACGCGCAACCCGGCCTACCTGCCGTCACTTTTGTTTCGGTGACGCACATACTAGACTTTAGCACAGAGTAATAAGGTATACCTTATTACTCTGTGACTTTAGTCTGGAAAACTGCTGTTTTATATTTTTATTAATGTTCCAATTTTTTATTCTGTATTTTATTTTATGAAAATAGAGTTTATACACGAAACGGCTACAATATTCATGACGTATTTTACAAATAAAGGGTTCAATGATCAACTCAATTTTGTAATATCAGTTACGTATTAATAAGCACCAGGTAATAAAGCAAATAAATAATATATACCTAGGCTATTACAAAACGATAACGATATTACCATTTTTGTACATTTTTAATTTTATAACACAAGTTAAATACTAAACAGATACATTAATCATTCTCGTTATTAGATTAATAGTACGCTAATCTCGTTATCGTTTTGTGATTTTTAAAATATTTATATAACTGCCGGTATTACAAAGTTGAGTTGATTATTAACACCTTTATTTCTAATATACGTCAAGAATGAATGTAATAGGCATTTCGTGGTTGGACTATTTTCATGTTGTTTCAGTTTAATTCAGATTTAAAAAGCTACAAAAATATTACCGTAATCTAAAAATGATAGTAGTCTAAAACAGCAATTTTGCAGTCTGAGGTATACGTCAAGAATGTAATAGGCATTTCGCGGTTGGACTATTTTCATGTTGTTTCAGTTTAATTCAGATTTAAAGAGCTACAAAAATATTACCGTAATCTAAAAATGATAGTAGTCTAAAACAGCAATTTTGCAGTCTGAGGTATACGTCAAGAATGTAATAGGCATTTCGCGGTTGGACTATTTTCATGTTGTTTCAGTTTAATTCAGATTTCAAAAGTTAAAAAAATATTATCGTAATCTAAAAATGATAGCAGTCTAAAATAGCAATTTTGCAGACTGAGGTCTACTATGTGAGTCATCGGCACAACGATGGCAGGTAGGCCGGGTTGCGCGTGTGACGGTGTGTGCGCGTTCGGGTGCAAGGGTCGCCTTGCAATGCTCTGGGAACTGAAGAGGCGTACAAACCACTGAAACACTCGACCTATTCCTAGAAATCGCCGGCTTCTGTTAAACGGCAGCCCGAGACAGACTGTGGGAACAAGCACCCGGGTTATCAGCAGCATGGTGACTAACACGAGGAGAAAGAACTAACCTATAAAACAAAAGTAAAGGTGTCACAATTAAATTATTATATTTTTACCATTTTCCACATTTTAGAAGTAGAGCGAATGAAATAGGGTAATCTGCCTCACCATGTACATTATTAACTAATTGAAATTTCTCACACCATATAGCTACTCTGCTTAGTTCAGATTCCGAAGAAAAAGACAACTGTCCAACACTGAAACTGCATAACGTTATTTCTGTTTCACCCTGCTTAAAAACAATTGGTACTTGGCTGGGATATTTTTAAAAATTAAGTCACAACTTATATGTCACTTATCGAGTGCAGCACAAATAGGAAACACTTTTTAAAATCACTCTGTACAAGAACAACGAGGCCTTGGGAGAACGTCTGACGATAAGATGTAAATTAAATACAGTCTTTACACGACTTATGACTTTAGTGATTGTCATGGTTTTAATGATTTATGACTTAAGGAAATGATGTTTAATTCAGAAAATTACAAAGAAGTATAATTAAAGAAAATTACTTGTTTTAAAATGAAACAAGGGCATTCAAAATCCCTATATTAACAATATCTTTAAGATATGTAACGAGTCAAGTTACACAAGTTAGATACAATAAGGTACAGTATTGACATGAATTGTAACCATATTTAAAAATGTTAAGTTATAATTCAAAGTCAAGCGCAAAGAAATTCATTCATTGAATACAATTTTCCTTCAGCCAGTTGCTTAGTCATATTAACAGGTGTTGGTTTCTGTTCCCTTTACTGTTTTAGGAAGCTGGTTCCTAGAGTTTCGCTCCCATGTAGCCTGGTTTCTCCTCATACTTGATCTATGTATGGGAAGACAGTCATGTGTTGCATGTCAGGCAGGTGTCCACAGTAAGGAAGTTTAGCTCTTTGAATTTCTCTCTACAGGATTATCTAGGAGTTAGCTCCCCAAGGATCCTTATAGCTCCCTTCTGCTGAATGAGCACTCTCTGCACGTTTGTCTTTCCCCACACTTATAGATCAAACCGCAGGTGCGATTCAGAAAGAGAGTGGTAGGCTATTTTGGCAGTGTTGTCACTAATGGTCATGAGTACATAAATTTCCATGATTAATTTCTTTCAGAGATTGTCTAAGTGTGGTTTCCAGGTTAGATGTTCGTTAGTTGTAATTACAAGATAAGTAGTGTTATTAGTAACATCTAAGCCTAGGAATCTTGTAACGATTTGATTTTTATTTAAAAGAGGAGTTGTTTTGTTTTGGCTGGTTCATTACTAAGTAGTTTTTTTGACAGTAATAAACAGCTGCGTTTAGCTCTATGATGGCTGTAGCTGCAAGATTATTTGAATCACTGTTTCCTAGCAAAAGGACAATGTCATAAACATACACAAATAAGCATTGTGCTACGTTTTTATATGTATGCTGGAAAGTCATTCGTAAACACAGTGAACATTACTGGCCCTAATATGGATCCTTGTGCACACCCCTTATTATAGTTTGCAGTTTGGATTTGATAAGCTGAACTGTCTCTTTATACATATGCTTACTTTCCTCTATTTGCTTCCTGTTAACAAGGTATCTTCAAACCAGTCAGCTGATATCTCTTCAATTCCAAAAAGTTCTAAGTTTTTGCAAAAGTTGGTTGTGGTCCAGTCAGTCAAACTCTTTACTGTAATCCATGAGTAGAGCCATGAGAATGTTGTAAGATTCTATGTGCTCAATAATAGTTTTTACTAAGTGAACTAATGCTATGAAAGTTGATTTTCCGGGTGTAAAACAATGTTGTTTATTAGTGGTTAAGTTGTGTTGTTCTAGATGTTTGATTAGTCTGGACAGGAAAAGCGTCTCTAGTTCTTTAGAAAATGTGTTAATAACGGATGTAAGTCTGTTGTTGTTTGGTTCTGTTGTAATGTCTTTCTTGAATTTAGGGTAAACTTTTGCTATTTTTAACAGTATCGGTACTGGGAATTGGGAATTTGCCTTGCGCAAAGGATTTGTTTGTTATGTCTATCAATGGTAGCAGGAGTTGTTCTTCACATGCCTTTAGAACTTTTGAGGATATTTCATCTACCCCAGCAGATGGTTTTGTTTTAAGTCAACTAATCACACTATCTATTTACTTTTCTACTGTGGGGTGTAGATTTTTTATATTTTTAAGAACCAGTAGGATCTAGCTGAGTTGCCCACTCTGCTTTAGTTTTCTCTGCAATACTGACAAAGTAATCATTTAGATGGCAATTCTGACTGATACATTTATTTTACTTTGCTCTACCTGCAAACCCATTGAAAACATTTTGTCTTGACCTATCTTCCTTTCACTGTTATAACTTTCAAGGTTGCTTTTGTTTTGTCATGGGATTGTGCAATGTTTTCTGTTACTTTTTTGCATCTAACTGTTTTTAATCTTCAGTCATAATCTTTCTTCTTTTTATTGCGTCTTTTTTGTTTTTCTTGTCCAGTCAGATTATAATTATCACGTGCTTTACAAAATATGTTCTTCAGTTTAGCTGTCTCCCTGTCTGTAATATTGTCAGTAATAGATAATCTTAAGAAGACCCTGGATGCACTGCAAGTACTAGACGACGTTCAGTATTCTAACGATTTTCCTCGTAAATGTATCCCTAGTTCAATGTTTATTACACCAACTACTGAGGAGGAAGTAGAAAGAGTAATAAAAAGGTATCAGGTTATCTAATAAGGCACCTGGTATTGATGGAATTGGGTCTTTCTTTTTGAAGCAGGTTTCTGATGAAATTTCTGTGTTTTTTATCTTATCTCATTAATTTAAGTTTTGAATCTGGAAAGTTTCTAGGCATATTAAAAACAGCTGTAGTTATCCCATTGCATAAAAAAGGTAGTGATAAAGATTTAAATAACTTTAGACCAATTTCTTGTCTCTTGGTTTTTTCGAAAATTATTGAGAAAATAATGAATAAAACGGCTATTGAGTTTTTTTTATGCAAATAATATATTACGTAAAAACCAATTCGGGACTATGGCTGTAAAATCAACGTAAGATGCCATTTTAAACTTTTGTTCATATTTATTTACAGGATTAAATCAATCTTACAGTGCTAGTGGGTTATTTGTTGACATTACCAAAGCCTTTGACTCTGTTGATCACGAAATTTTATTGGCTAGATTAGAAGAAATGGGAGTCAGGGGTGTTGGAAAAAGGTGCTTTGGTAGTTATTTATTAAATCAATTTCATTGTGTTAGGTTTCAAAATGCTTGTAGCAATAAACTACAAATGAAGTATGGAGTACCACAAGGCTCTGTGCTGGGTCCTTTATTATTTTTGGTGTATATTAATAATTTGTGTTCTGGAAGATTTTTGGGAAACAACTTGTTTTGCAGACAATACTGCGCTTTGTTATGTAATGAAAAATTCTACATTATTATTATTATATGAAATGCAGGAAGATTTAAACAAGTTGAAAGAATGGTTTACTGTTAACAAAATGGTAATGAGCACAAAAACCAAGTTTATGCATTTTACTCTTATATACAGTAGAGAACATTTTGATAGTATTTATTTCCAATACAAAAACTGTATTATGAAAAATATAAGTTTTGTGATAACTGTGTTAGGATTGAACAAGTAAACAGTATAAAATATTTAGGTGTACATTTTGATGAAAATTTAAATTAGAAAGTGTGTATAAGCAATTTAAAAAAAGTATTTAAATTCAGCTCTGAGGAAGTTTTATTTTTTGAAACATATATGTCCACAGTTTATATTGAAAACAGTTTATTGTTCCTAGTAAACTACAGTATGGTATTTCTTGTTGGGGAGGTACTAATTTTCCGTCAATTAGTCCAATTATAGTAGCACAGAAAAGTAATTAGAATTATAACTGGTTCTGAAAGGTTTGAACCTTCTTTGCCATTATTTCAGCAACTGAATATTCTTCCTTTAAGGTACATTTTTATGTATCGTGTGTTGAGAATTTTCTTTGTAAGGGGTGGTTACAATCCAACTAATACAAGAGCATATTCTCTAAGATTAAATTACCATAACTGTACTGTGACACCTCGACCAAAATTTGAAGCGATTCTATTCATATTGTACACCTAGTTTGTTTGATAAAATTCCGAATGAAATTGCTCAAGTAGATAAATTTTTTACATTTTCAAAACTGCTCAGAAAATGGCTTTTACAGTTACAAGATGTTGAATATTTTTAAAAGTAAAAATGTAGTTTAGTGGGATTGTATTTTATGTACATTGTTTCAATTAAGAAGTGGTAATATTGTTATGTATCAAGTGAACTGTTATAATAATCTAGACTAAAATTTGATTTTGTATACTGTATACATACTATATTTTTTTAAAGTTTTATATGCCATTATTGTTGTCATAGTCATGTTGGGTAGGTTGTATATACTTATTGCTTTTCTTCATGTAGTAATTTTTCTGATCTTTTTTATTTTTAAGTGTTTACAGCACCCCTGCCGTGTGTCAAAAAACTTGAGGGTAACCACCACACAACAATGCTAAGGAGGTACCTATCCTAGCACATAGTTGCACTTTTGTCCCATTGTTGTAACATTAACATGTTAACATTATTATTTTTAGTTTCTAAAAATAGTTTATTTTTTGTTGTTAAGTGGATTGAGTGTAAAGCTGTGTTTTATGGAATAGAATTTATTTCTTTTCTTCCTTTAATTTCATATTTATTCTAATTTGCACCATTTGTTGTTCTATTTAATCTAATTGAAACTTCTTCCAAATGTTTATGAAAAATATCTGTATAGGAGTCATCGCTTTTATGCATTTTTATGTTATAGGGGAACCGTTTAGAACTCGAAAAGTACCAATAACTATAGCTTTTTAAGAGCTTTCTGTCAAAAAACTGTTTGATCCTGCCTCTAAAGCTTTTTTAGTGCAGTATCCTAGAATTTTTTCTAGGTTAACGCTGAAATGCATTCTATTTGGTTTTGGTGAGTGCTTGGAAAGGTTTTGTACTGATTTACTCTTGGCTATTTGTAGTGAGATGCTGAAACGATTCTTTGGGACAAAGCAAGTCTAGAATGCTCATTGTTTTATAAAAGTTGTAACATTGTATTGACTTGCCAATGTATGTGTGTGGAATATTTTCTGGCAGAATAAAATTCTTATTCTTACTGAATAATTTAGATAACAATAATCGTTTACTAAAAAGTAATTGAACAAATTAAAAATTGTTGGGAGATGTTAGACCCCTTGGAGGCTACATCCTTGGTTCCTGGATTTGATTTCTCTTTCGTGTGCTTTATTTGGTTTTTGACTACCCTCATACTCTAACCTCATTTAGAGTTTGTCTTTATTTCGGTGCTCTTCTTTCTTTTAAATATGCCTATTATAAAGCTTAGACATTTGATATATTGATGATGTGAGGACAGTGTTTTCTCAAATTTCACGCAGCCGCTACATCACATAAACAATGGTTTCCCAAAGGAGAACAACACTCATGCAAAGTGTTATGAAGATAATAGTTTTCAACAAATTGGAAATATTCAGCCTCATTAGAACAAAGGTAAAGAGACTGTACGTGTGGCTGAGAGAGCTACCGATGTTTTACCTGCTATTAAGCTAAACACTCAAAATTCAAACATCAACCAGATGACAATGTGGAGAATCTTAAAACAGCATCAGATGTGATACATACACTCATACATATTCACCAAGTTAAATTTTATATGTGGCTTTAAAAAAACGTAAGGAAAGATCATACCGGTAACTTAATTTTTTTGGTCCAGCGAGCATCTTTCGTTGCGAACCATCCTGACGTGCAAAAGTTTAACTTTAAGAAAACATACTGGATGCATTAGGTAGATAACCAGAGATAATGGAGTTTGTTAATTATATGGAAAAATTTGTACAAAACAGCCTAAATAGAAATAAGTATAATAAATTTCTGATCAATCCGTTGCCTAATTTTCTCATAGTTCTTCCTGAAGCAATATATACAAAGAATGTATCTACAACAATATGGTGCTTCTCTATATCATTCTTTGTTTGTTCATGCTGTACACAACAGTTTTCAGGAAAACGGATAGACAGGGATAATGCCTTAATTTCCTGCTCAGCCACCAGACTGCACAATCATGGATTGCTACCTGTGGGGAAAGATTAAGATGATTATTGCTTATCTGGCATGACCATTGACAAGAGAAGCGATACTGCATATTCCTGAAGAAGAAATCCAGAGTACTAATAATGGTTTTAGTGCAGGAGTGGTTAAATTTAAAAGTTTAATCTTCAACTGTGAAGATATGTATATCAATTTATTTTATAACATTTTTGTAAATGCTAAATGATACAGCTTGCTATTTAAGATTTTTACATAAAAAGTTTGTTGTCGTTCATGAACGAAAGACTTCAATATGCCAGAATATAAATTGGAAACGACATTTATTCTATACAACCCAGCATTAAAGAGGATTGCAATCTCAAGAACTGCCAATATACGCTCAGCTGCTTATGCATCTATTTCGATTCGTTCTAGGTCAGATGTTACTGAATTACACATTAAAAGACTAAGTTTGGGGTTTTATCCCAATAATAACGTTCCTACCTCAAGTTAAATATTTATTTTCTCAATGTTTAACAAATATTGAAATTTGAGAATCCCTACTTTATAATTTAAAAGAAAGGCTGTTATTAGAAAATACTATAAATAATTTTGTTTCTCTACAATGTGAAATAAAATTAAAAATGTATTTATTAGAGGCGAAGTTGTGTGGTGGAGTTATAACAAAATAAAATTAACAATCTTTTTAAACATTTTGGTACACCCTGTAGATACAGTTAACCGTAATTAAAATAATAATCAGGATTGTAAGTCCTATTGGCAATATGTAGTGAGTGTATCACACAACTGGTAATAATCAGAGTTAGGATGATAGCCAAATTTCTTTATTGATCTATTCTTAATGAACAGCAATAGTCACATATTAATACAAAGATATATAGTAAAATGAACTATTATACATTTGTATTCCATTATATGGGTAACACAAGATGTATTTTGCAGTTTCCATTCTCTGATACAGGTGTTAAAAGGCTGGGTTACAAGATCATGCACTCTTCTTTCCAGGGCACTCCTCTATTGTTTCTGAAAGAACGTTCCATAGCTTCCAGCTGATGGTTTTTCTTTAAAAATTGCTGTGCGATATGAGGGCAGAACATATTTTGTTGTATGGCAGATGTCGTATGAATGAAAGTCTTTCCCTGTTTGAAGATTCAGACTGTGAGCATGTAAAACAACTTCTTGAATGTACAGAGCAGAGACTGTTATTATGGCGAATGTTTGCCTGTAGCTTTTTTTGGGTTTCAAGGTCAATGAGGATTCTGATGGCTCTTTCCTGCAGGTTAAACACCCTATTCAGCAAATCCGCTGTACTAAGCAAGCCCATACCTCATATGAGTTTCTACCTATGAATAATAGGCTGTTTCTAAATATCTAATCCATTTTATTCGCCGAACAGCATGTGTATCTGTGCTTGACTTTTTGCAAAGGCTACCCACATGCTCTGTCCAGTTAAGACTCCTATCCAGGATGACTCCAAGGAATTTAATGTGAACTTTCTATATCAGCTATTTTTGGAATGTAGTCTTTTATTTTACTAAAATTAAACTGTATCGTTTTTTATGGGTAGCCAAATCATGTTAAATCACATTTTGACCCAAAAGAACTCCAAAAACTTATTTACAAATCTGTATGCTTTCCCCTCCCCAACAAGTAACTTTTGTGGGATGAGGGTCCTTTTTTAATTTTCAAATGTAAACATAGATTTTGTTTCACCTCATTCCCTTTACTTAGTGTGTAACATTTAGAAATAATTGAGCAAGTAGTATTTGACAGACTTGTGACCCACCTGGAGCAGATAAAAATAGTTTACCAATTGCCATATACTGAATAAACTTAAATCTATGGACATTATTGGTATAACAAACAGCTGGTTTGTGAGCTATCAGTCAGGGCAAACACGGTAGGTGAAGTACAAAGAACTACACATGGCTTTAAAAACTCCTATCGATCAAACCCACAAGGATCAGTCCTAAGCCCAGTTATCTTTGCTTTATTTGTCACTGATTTTCCAATCTACAGCCAAGTCTAAAACACCACCCGTGTAAAGTATATTGATGACACAATACTCCTGATCAAGGATGCTACTGCAGGAGCAAACATGCCTGTAACTTCCTTCGGACATAATGCAAAAAAATTACTTGGCTGTCAAAAACAATCTTTTAAGTTTCTTTTGTGAGAATATGCTCTTCTCTTTGACTTTCTTTCAATGAATCAGTTGTATATCGCTGGGCCAAAGTATGAGAAAAATTTTTCGTGACCTCCCTTTTCCACAATCTGGAAAAAGCAGCTCCCTGTTTATGGCAACTGCTTTATTGCGAGGCCTCTTCCTGAAATGAGATCTTTTGAGAGATATCAGTTCCTTGAGAGAAAGAACCTTTTGGATTATGCAGCTCGCATATTTTAACATGCCCCACGAGGGTACACTTCTGGGTGGTTTATACCTTCCAGTTGAACCTACACTGGGTACATCAAAACCTGATGTGTCACATCTGAGCAGCCCTATGGATGTCCAGGAGCGGCATATCACTAACCGCAAATGTTGGGATACTGGGGTGGTTTAATAGGTACAGTGTACTTCGGAGGATGGCTATTGGAGTGGGTGGAGCTCCCTTAGTGTTTAAGGCTGTTACTAGCCTAGACATGAGGGAGGGCTGTCTCATGTCTACTATGGCTGGAGAGGGTGGAGTTGGGATAGAGCTCAACTTCCCTTTTTACAAGGTGACATGACAGAAATATTGCCGGCTACCCCTCCTCATGGGATCTCAACAGTAGAGGACCCCAAACTTTACCTATCCTTTAGAAGCAAGCACCAAGATCCTTTCAAGCCTAAGTGTGGTGAGAGATTTCTATGCTTCTTGTCCAAAGTGAACAAAAAAATTTTTATGGTTAGACACATAATCGAATCACACTAGATCCAAAATAAACTGTATGAATACAATTCTGGAGTTCTGTTACTCGCTCGGCATCACCCTTTGATATGCTACAATTTGAATCTGTAAAAATCCCTCAGCCTGCCCAAAGCACATTAGATAGCATGAGTAACATATTCAGAGGAAAGTGAGGTTAAGGCCACGAGTTTTGACTTTTTCATTTCCTGTCAGACGCACATATCGTTCTCACCAAGTGTCTGTAAAAAGTGGTATAGTGCACTTAACATTTAAATTACCAAATTACAGATAACTGACAACTCCCTCTAGGCCTGGATGTTATAATATGGCTACAAGGAGGGGCAAGAAGAGTATAATGTCCCTGGGAATTTCTGTACCCTTTATAAAATCACAAAAGAATTAACAGTATTAAATTATGTTACATAGTGGTTCATATAACACTGACACTAAGATTTCAGTATTAGCAAAGTTCAAATAAAAATGCTGATGCAAAGGGTACTATTAACTTGTTTATCAAGTATGACACATTTTTATCTTGTCATGAGATAAGACGGGGTTTCTTCAAAAGAGTAACAATTAAGTAATCAACTGCGGCAATTATTAATTTTTACAACCAACAATTACATGAGGACTGGGAGGAGTAGGAAAGGAAATAAAACAACTCAGTTTAAATGCTTCGTAATAAATAATATTGTTATTCATGAATGTTTAGTTTCCAATTCGACAACGAACTGACAAAACTATGTAGGAACCAATGAAAATCAATGTCAAACTAATTATTATTACAACAATAGTAAACAAAGTGAAATTCGCAAAAGCTACAGTTGGCACAAATAAACAGCTACCATTAATATTTACACATTTATTCTCAAGAACAGGTCATCAAGAGAAAACCAACTGAAATACAAAAATAATTGTACTAATTCCATCACATCTCTAAATTTAAGTAATATCAGTCAAGTCCAGTGCAAACATTAATACACTAAAATATACAAATAAGAGTTAGCCACGTAATAAGAGATAAGAACTAAAACTGCAATGGAAGATCAAGTTAAAAACAATGGATTCAAAGTACAATTTTTGTGATACAGAAATATTTGGTGAACATTTGAGCGTACTAAGACATTTTACTTGCAACACTATTTTGGAAATGAAACTACTACAAATGATCCTTATAGTATAAAGAAATGTTTTTATACTCTCCGAAAGATTTAGAAAAGGTGATGTTCAATATGTGAATGCATTTGTGGGTCAACCTTTATTAGAAAATTACAATAATGAATAATAATTTTAAATTAGAGTAGTGCGAGCACAAATCGAGTTTCTCCAAGTTTTCGAGTACTGATCAATATTGTCTCATCTTTCAACAAGAGTTTCCTTAACTGTTAAGTACCAATTTTTTAATACAATTCAGTTCGGATAAAATTTATGAAGTGGTTGGCAATCCACCCACAGTACTTATTTGAGTTTCTAATTTAAATAAGAGATAGAACTGGATAGGTGAGAAATATTTACAGTTGCAAAGATTAGACCTGTTTTTCATCACATAGAAACATGGTTGGAATGTAAAAGGATGACTTGATTCTCTATGAGCACCTTGGCAACCATAAGAGAACAATTATTATTTACTGGCTCTCTTCTTCTGGTTGAAAAATGTTCAGTGGAAATGAAATGTTCGAATTACGATCCAGCCTAGTGTTTCTGTATAAGGAGTTAAAGGTCTAACCTCACAATTTGGTACAAGCAGAGCGATTCTTCCAACTGTCAAATCTCGCTTAATAAATCTAGCTTTTGTCCACTTTACCCACAAAGATAAAGGTTCTGATTTGATTGCTATATATTTGCTACGGAAGAGTACGTCAACGTGTTAAAGATTCTATCCCATATTTATAAACTAAAAAAAAGGGCTTGGTTTGGTGTCATGTAAAACTGTTTAGTTTGCACAAACATAGCCATGATTGTATGTTTTTTAGATTCCATTCCATTTTCGAATTTAAATTTTTAGACAAACCAGAAGTATTGGGTGACTCAATTGTGGTACTCACACATTGCTCTAACTATGTTTAATAAAGTAAATTTATTTAAGTATTTGTTTATTGCTATACAATATTTCATTTTGAGACTAAAAAATAAATAAAAATAATCACTAAACATATTTTAGTATATGCAGGTGGAAATATTTAAACTTTTATCTCTAGATAATTCTACAAGGCGTCTAAGATTTGTTTAGTTATTTTTTCAATAATAAATTCTTAAGCTTCAATTTGGAATTGACATTGTCTTCATAAAAAACTAAGTAACAGTTTTAAAATTAAGATTAAAAAACGATTAATGTTGTTAAAATTAATTTATTCATACTTGAAAAACTTATTAAAGCCTTGTCACTTGTTAAAGTTTATAAATAATTAATTATTTTCCTAGCAAGTTTTGTCATGAGAAGTCATGTTGAAGTATACATAAATATAGCATTGTCTTATAATCCGATTGGAAAGCACAGATTTTCCATAGCGACATTAATAATTTTCTCATTGGTTTTTAAAAACTAGTTACGATTTTTATTTCAGACTCACTTCAATGTCAAATGCAACACAAGTTCCCTGGAAAAACAGCCAAATGGGATACTATTTTCAAATCTCTTGATAAATTGAAGATTTTGAATTCTACAGACATCGGTTTTTAATCACATTGAATTAGTGCGAACAACAGCATAATTAGTTTTCAAACTTTAAGAAAAGAAATAAGTACACAAAGGTTATCCGTTTAAATAAGCCTAACACAGTGAAACATGTCAGACAGAACACAAGTTTTGCTTGTCAGGTTTGCGTAATATGGCACATTACATCTAAAACATACTTTCCACTTTATAATACATTTTAAGAAAGAAAACCCTCTGTCACTACAGATAGAAACTAACAGTTTATACACTAAAAGAACAATTTACAGTGCCAACTTGATACAAAATAATAAAATCGATGAACACAACTACTATCGTATTAACAAAATTCACAACCATGTTAGAAATGTATAAACTAACAATTAAATTAAGAATTGAGAATCTCGTATATTAACCCAAAGAAGTCACACGTTTAACAAAATAGATAAATAAATTAATGTACTCGAGACTAGCCTCTGCCTGGTAACATGATTATTCCTAAATGACCTAAGGCTGTAGCTCTAATTATATATAACATTTACAAATGATTATGCATGTTTCTTAAAAAATTATGGAATTACATTCAAGTTATAGTACTTGACTCCTAATTTGTTCACTAGTAAAGCTAAGAACACAAACAACTGAACTCAATTTTACAAGATGTATGAAACTACGACTATTGTTCCAAGAGAAAAATAATGTTTTTGTCAATGACTATTCCTTAAGCTAAATACCTAAAAACAATAAAAATGAACATGTGACTCCTGTGGGCGGCCTAACATATAAGACATTTAAACAATTTGTACTTGAACTCCTAACAAATAAGTAATTGTTGAAAATACAACTTAGAAAGTGTGACAAGTATCCTTACATAATTCCCGACTATTGGTTTCAAGTGGAAACGGAAACATTAGTTTAGAAACACAAATACAAAACACTTAACTAAACATAATATTATGTAATGTTTTATTATGGGACTCCCAGATGTATTTTACGAATAAGGCCTTCAATTTCAATTTTTTTATGGTGGTCTTATCATAAGAGAGCAATACAAACACAAATATAATGACATAAACTATATTAAACAAATAAATATTTAAAACTAGACATCTTTTTTTATACCAAAAAATTTTATCATGGAAAATTTACACAAATGAAATGCTTTTAATGGAAAATCTATATAATTTGCATTATTTTTACTTTAGAAAAATGGGGGCTACAATTAATAGGTTACATTCAATTTGGTAAGAGCACATTTCCTGATATCCAAACGGATAACAAAAACCCGAATCATTATTATGATTCAACATCACTGAAGCTTCAGTTTTATCCAATTTCCTTCTGAAACCAATTTCAAAATATTCTGGAGGTCATGGACTCTTATGTTAGAGTAGAAGCGTACTCTACCTTTAAGAGTCCATGGCCTCCAGAATATTTTAATAAGTATGCTAAGGCAGAATACATGTATTTATAATTAGTAATAATTGCCACTAGTAAAACATACGATTCCTGCATTACCGGTCAAAACTACACCTAACAATCAGCAAAATAAAAGGCTTTTATGACCTACTCCGTACCAATGTTTCCGCTCCACCGTGTCAACTGGGCCACCACAAGCCCTCAATTGTTTCATCTAAACTATAAATTCATAAAGAAATCGGAACACCTAACATAGACATTACCAATTCAATCAATATTCAAAACATGCAAGATATCGAGAAACGAAAGTGAGTCGAGACGACTTGACGCCTAGAGAAGTGACCGCTACAGTGTTTGTGCAGTGTATAAAAAGATTGGAGTGACGGGAGGGGAGGGGGAACATTAGCCGCAGCCGCCGTTGTACCGTTTGGAGCGCAGCGCACGCGGCGAGATGCCCATCTTGAGTGAGCGCATTGCCATCGCACGGTTGAAGTGTCGATGTGCCTTCACCTCCGTGAAGTCAGAGTCCAGGTTAGAATCGCACGACGACACCACCGTGATCAGCACACCCAGCACCTTCAAAGTGAATTGGAACATTTTCACTGGAGGAAAAGATTGTCATAGCATTTTAAAATTTATTAAGTTAGTTATTTATACATAAAGTAGCCTTTTCGCTATTCAAACGAAGTAATAACAAGTCTGAAAACAATCTTTTTTTGCTACAACAATTTCAGTTCTCATTCACTTGTCATCAGGCACCGCACAACACACCAAGTTATTAAACATTCATAGGGAGCTGCCGAAATTTTTAACCACAAAAACAGACTTTTAACAGATGAATTAAAATTTAAATATCTGGGTATTCTTAGGAGAACCACTTTCAGTAAACTACAAAAAGTATGGGGGGAGGGGCCACAAAGAAGGTTCCCAACTTGATCGAAACTTTAAAATTCCAAATGGTTATAATATAGTGTTTTTATACCACATTCAAATCCTTAAAAACAGAATTAAAAAAAAATCAAATCAGATGACCTGTTACTATGGTATGCTACAAAGGAAATTTTAAACATACATGAATATTCCACTGTTTAACAATTCCTGAATAAAAAAATATTTTAAACAATTGCTATTTTTTACAAGATATACCTCAAGTCTTGTTACCATTTGAGATTTATGTCTTTGTGCCCTATGAAAAATTTTCACCATAAGGAAATAAACTGAAAATTTTTCTCCTATGAGTATGAACAAATGCCACAAAACTATTTATCTCATTTTAGTGTTCCAATAAATAAAAATAAAAATTAAAAAATAAGATCACTTTGCACATACAGTGTGAAATATAGTAGCAGTCACCAAATTGGTTCTGAATAAACTAACCATGAATGATGGAATTCAAGCTTTTATTCCAGCTCTTCATAATCAATCTCAAATTATGTGTTATTTTGAAAAAAGTGCAACCAAATTTTTTTTAATGCTATGAATAATAAAAAGGTATTGGGTGCATTTATTCAAAATTAAAAAAAGATTTATAACAACTTTTTTGCATAACAATTCCTTTACGTTGCAAAAAGCCATCTCGTAACCATTTAGCAATTACGTTTTGACTGGCACAATGCCAATTTGTTCGTTGTCACAATTTATTTTCAAGTTATTTGTATTTTTCACGTTATTACACTTGGGTTGTATTTCAAATACTTATGTCACATCACTGTAAAGGTTCTCGAAAAATTGGTATTGTTAATAAAAGCAATACTCTTAATTGCAATGTTTGAAATTAGATTTTTTATAACAAAAGAATATCTACCAAGAACGAAATAAAATAGGACGGTTAACATAGCTACAGCCCGACTCGATTAATCTACTCATTTTTAAACAGGAGACGTCAAGACTTGCTTCAGTGATCATAGGTGGAGGAGATTTTCCATAGAAAATTCCATAAATATGAGATGGAAACTATATTTAAGAACTTAGAGCTTTGGTAAGACTAGATTCCTGCCATATGATCATGATGAAGATCCCACCAAATTATAAAACTACAAACAAAAACCAGTTTTAAATGGATAACTCATCAACACTATACCTGAATACTTCTAAGATGGCAGACAGTATTTAACATCAAACAATACAGGAAGGTTACCACTTCCCTCTCAATACAAAGAACAAAAACTTCCTAAGAGGATTAACCATGCTGACCAAGAAGATGATGATGAGTACGGTGTAGATGTGGATGTTGTTATCGGGCAGGGCTTCCATGTCTCTCAGTGTAGCCAATGCGGGCTCAAATTCTGGCCTCAGCTCGAGACAGTGGCGCAAGTGTAGCGTTGCCTCCTGGTAGTGTCCGTACGCCTGTAACAAACATATTATAAATTTAAAGTTCTACAAATACTGCTACTTGTAAAAAAATGTAAAAAACTTGAGGGGGTTTTTAATTATGCACTATCCTACAGGAATGTAATTTGATCAAAGGAAAATTAGATGGAACAAGGAAATAAATTATGCAAAGGGTGCTATTACTCCTTCACAACAGTAACTTTTTTTTAATAGCCAATTTTGTAATCTAGATTAGATGTCGAAAGGATGTAAATAGTTCATTTAGAGCTTCTTGGTTGCAGACTTAGAGGTAGGTAAACTGAAGCTAAACTCAACATTCACATTGAATCAACCCTTCCCACCATACCTACGTTACACGTAGAAAACTCCATGACAATGAGAATATTTCTTCACCTAGATTACACTACATTTTGTAGTCTAGGTGGCTAAGATGTCAAAACGCTGGATAGAGTGCATTTGAGCTTTTCCCCACAAACGTTTTTGGATCTCTTCAGACGAACATGACTCTAGATGTGAAGTCTGTGACAGCGTCGGATTCCAGACACTGCACTAAGGGGAAGGTGAACTGGAGCTAAACTCAACATTCAAAATAACCTCCTAATAGACACTAAAATCCTATATGTGAGTACACACTAATGACTGGTGATCCTCCTAATGTAGACATAGATGCCTAGGAGAACCTTCACAGTGTTAACACTTGAAACACTGAAAAGGAGGGGAGAGACACTTATTTCAATAGACAACATTTTTTAAATATCGTACCACATTACAACAAACATTAAGTGAAACAGTTATTTAATAAGTGTGGACAAAACTATAGGTATAGCATTAAAAAAGCAAAAGTGAACTAAAATGACAAGTGTATTATTGAATAGGTTATCAGAATAGATGCCAAGCTGTCTGGAGTACTATTAGGTTACATACTAAATAAAACACAGTTAAAGCGCTCACCTACTCAAGTAAGACTATATTGGTGTTATTGAGCATAGCATTTCAAATTAAACATTATCATGATATAAAGTTCAAAAGTTTTCTTTAAAATATTTCAACCACATCTGCTGTTCTTAAGTGGAAAGAAAAGTACAGTCCGTCATCATTATGTAAAATTTGCCATGCCTGTTTTAAAACCTTTAACCTATCTCATAAATTATATTCTTTCACATAATATTTTTCTCAGTTTTTGAAAAGAACAAGTCATTTTACAGTATCAAAAGGTTGACATAACTTATCCTACTAGTTATATACAGTATAGACCTATTTTCATCGTTCCATCTATGTATAAAGCAAGATAATGAAAATGTGTACAACAAATCGATTCATGGTATATCTTACATAATGTAATAGTCTGTATTGTTGAAAATTTGTTTCATGACAAGTTCATCTACAACTATTACTGTTGGAAAACTTGTAGCTCAAGTCCTCAACACCTATGAATCAAATATTTTTATACACATGACTACACCCAATCTTATTAACCCTTCAACGCGTTATTTTTTTTTTCATGGTCATACTCCCTCCTGCGTTGATTTTTTCTGGCGGTTTTTTAGAGATTTTGTGTTTTATAAATAATATAAGCAAATTACCCAAGTTTATAATTATTTTATTATACTTCTATGTTGTTAGTGTTTAAAATTAGCCAAATTAAACAAAATTAACCTACTTTAGGTTAATTTCCCTAAAAGCTAGCTAACCTACAAACCATCCCCAACTCATGTTTATAAAACATAACAAATTGTTCCTGTCAAAACGGGATTTCCTTCTTCAAAACAATATAGTTAGCTTGTAAAACTAATAATAATAATAACTAAACAAAGGAACGTAAAACACACAAAAATATGTCAGTTGAACATAACCATCACACTAACAATGACTGTAAACAACAACAAACGTAAGCTGACAAACGATCGGCTGCACGGCAATGACGTCGTCTTGAATGCAGCTGATTTCTCAGATATTTTTTCTAAAGATCGATTTTTCGAGATATCGACTCAATTAATCGAAAGTTTGAATCTTCTCCTTTCGATTGGTATACATTTTTCATTGAAAACATTCGATAGTCGTCTGTTACAGCTACAAAAATAACCGACTACTCCATGACGTACTCAGTACGGCAAAACGCGATCTCAAGTAAAAGTGTCATGACGTACCTAGTACGGCAAAACGCGTTGAAGGGTTAAAGCACCTGACAGGGTTTTTTTATTATCTTTTTCTTCAACAGTTAGTCTTGAATGGAATTAGAGAAAACCAGTTAATATTTTAAAAACGGTTTGAGTTATAGGCAGCAGTCGTTTTTATTGATAGCCGAAAATTCTATTAGACCTGGAATTGATATATTAATTCAAAAGAACAGTCCAGTGAAATTTCATCTAGCATAGGTCTTGTCGAATGCTTCAAAGGGAGTCTTTGGAGTCAAATTTTGACCTTGTGTTTTAGGACATTTTATAAGGTAGATTAGTACTTACCTAAACGCTGAAATCTAAAACTGAAAAATTATGGTTTTTCTTTAGACATTTTACTCACTATAAACGCAACCTGATATGCCCCAGGGCATTGCTGGACGACTTTCCCTAGGCGCTTCACTCATCTAGACTTGCCGTCCATCCTCAAACTCCCGCCGACCACGTACATCTTCTTTAATGTTCATCTACTTGTTATCGACTTTACTTCATTAACTACACTTCAGCAAACGCACCATTCTCCCCCAGCACTAAAGTGTATGCTAAATTACACTAATACTTCTGCTCTCCAGTAGTCACTGGGACATTTGTTTCAGAAGCTGCTCTGAGGGGAATCACCCCGTCCTCCACAGTTCAGTTCAGTTCACTCACTATAAATGTAAACAAATTGAATATAATAAACAATGTTTACACAGAACAGTTGATTACATTTGACAGGCTCACTCAATTAATATCACACAACTTTAGAGGCCAAGATGGCATTTTTCGCTACTTTAAAGACCAGTGGGGTGTAGACCGGAGGAATGTTTGACTAGGACTATATTCATCCCAGGGACCATAAGAATGTCCATGTAAAATTTCAGTACAGCCAGTTTAGTAGTTTACACGTGAAAGAAAAACAATCAAGCAAAGGCACTTTCACATTTATAGTATTATTAGGATTGTACAAACTATACCAATAGAACAATTAATATTCAAATCACATGTCTAACTGTTACAAAAAATAATCAAATATACAGTTTTATTTTATTTTGTGAAGTGCCTGACAGAAACAGCCTTGCTGTTAAAAGACCCCACAAATTAAAAAGTTTTAAGTGTTGGTTTGTTGTGATTGTAATATAAGAAACCAATACAAGCTTTATTTGCAACATTACTTCTAACTTCTCCCAACTCACTTTGAATATCTCCCCAAGGGTGAAGTACTGCTGCCACGCACTCTTGTCTGGGGGCTGCACCTCCAGGGAACGCCGAGTCAGGTAGATTGCATCGTCCAAGTACTGCAGGTTGAACATTACACGTGCCAGGTTCAACAATACCTGCACAAATATACAGGTATTTTTCAGGGTGAAATATACCTTCCACACATGTTGCCTGAGGGGTGAAGCCCCCTCAAATATAAGATGAGTCAAATACAACTAGACTTTTATTTTAATGTTTTGTAAAATAAGTTAATCAGACTGCCAGCTGCACATGGGTATACCTAAGTATCTCCATAAGTATAGTCTTGTACAAGCCAGAATTACAACAATTTAATTACTAGTAAAATTAGATTGTGATATGTCATTTATCAAACTTTGAAAAATAAAAGACCACTAACAATATTATGAATTTAAAAATAGTTCATAACAATATTCAAGGTTAATTAATCATTTAAAAAAGGGATTTTCTTTTCAATTTACAATTCGCCGTTGCCTGCTGAGAGCAATAAGTAAATATGATTTAAATTAATTAACAATGGTTAGTTGGAACTTCATGGTCAACGCTAACATGAATTATACATCAACTGGCAGTCTACTGCAAGTGGTAAAACAAGTTTAAGAAGACTTATTTCTTCTTTTCAGTCTAATAAAGTATCTGTACTGAAGACTTTAAGTGTTCAACTGATTTATATTTCCAACACAGCAAAGAGCAATGCATACCAACAAGTCAGCTCTCCAACTCTCTAATAATTAATTATTGTTGAACCTATACTTTGTTGCATTTGGTCACTACATACACTTTTTAGAAGTCAAAATCTCTTTTATATTGCCCTTTTTGTTCAAAATTTATTTTGGTTTATTTCCTCAAAATTTTGAATGTTGCAAAAAAATGAAAATTTCTATTCATACGGATAGATTGCATACTCTTCGAGTTAATAGTTCACTTCATAATTTTCTCCATCAATTTTGCTTTCTATGGTATTCTGTAAGAATTGTTAAAAGTGATGAGAAACAAAAGGGTGGGAAGGCACTGTAAAATAAATTCAGACTCCACATCATAAATAACATGTGATTTAGGAAGATTAAATTCTTTGGTTGTTAATACTTGAAAATCTAAAAGCACTTAAATAAATTTTACCTTCATGTTACATAAATTTGTATCTACATATCTGTCTAAAGAAGTTTTTTATTTTCCATAAACAAATTTAACCCTAGAGCTGGTACGAAATGAATTTTCGTCGCCAAAGACCTGTCCGATTTGGCAACGACGAATATTCGTCGCCAAAGTAGACATGTACAGTTATTGAAATTTTAGGCAATTAAGGTCATATAAATTATTTTTATTTGATATATTCTGGAACAGCATTAACTATAGTACCAATTTACTGTTCTTAATTCGATTATTGTCTTCTTTGTTTACCGTAAAACATCGTACTCTATGGACAGCTGACGTGAACGTAGTACGGGTCAACCACATTGATGTGAAACTGTAAACAAGTGCCGGGTTTTGTGTTTGAGGTTACGAATCCAATAGTATTTGTGGAAATCGTATTTTATAGTGTTTTAGTGTTATTATTGTTTTTTTTAGCTTTCTTAGATTATAGTTTTAGTATGGATGAAAACTTTAGAGATCGATAAATCTAGTGACGCTGAGTGAAAACTGAAACTTTGTATATATTGTACATAAAATGTAAATAAGGTAAGATTAAAAATTATTATTTTATTTTATTTTTGTTTTATCTGTTATATTTATATAAATAAAAATGCAGTCATGAGATTATGTTTACCTACGAAAAATAATATTAATTTAGAAATCTACGCATTTTTGAAAATAAGTAAATACGTGTAATTTTTCATACAAAGCCCTGTAACACATACGTTTTGAGGTAAAAGTTACAATAATTATATATTTTTGGAATCAGGACAACATTTTGAACAAGTTATACATTTACAGTTTTGATATAAAGCTTATTGCTAAGCAGTTACACAACGGAATATTTACAAATATAATGTCCAAAAAATGTTTTCTTACATTTTGTAAAAAAAAAACAAAAATATGTTTCCATGGAAACAATAAGATATTGTTATTATAATGCTCTCCATATTATAGTTGTGAATACATTGACATATTATAATAATGTATATTTGGACTAACAGTTATGAAATGTGATACATTATAAGAAACGTCTGCGAGGCTGTTAAAATAGAGTCGCCAGTACAGAGTGACACCATTCTAGGGTTAATGAATAATAATCAATCAGCTGTTTGTATATTGAGGTAATATTTCGAGTTGATTTTTTTGTAAAACTGGCTGTTTTCGTTTGCACAATTTTTGCTATAGTTTGATTTTGGGTTAACAATTTTGGTATCAGATTATATTTTGAAATTGTAAATAAATATGGTAAATCATATGAAATATTTATACTGATAAATCATATCATATAGATATATTTTGAATTAACATGATTTTCAGGTCATGTAAACACACGTGCTAATTTGATTTTACCAATGAGATGAAATATCTAATTAATAGGTAAAAATAAATAATTTTATATACATTATTTATATACAGAAAAGTAAAAGTTTGTACCTCTGCATTATGAGGTGATACAGCCAGAGCTCGCCTGAAGCACTCAATCGACTTGGTTGTGTCGCCCTTGATCCGGAAGAAGTTGCCAATCTGGTTGTACAGCTGAACTGATTTCGGCTTCTCTCGTTTTGCCTTCTTCAGCCGCCGTTCCAACCCCTCGATATCCAGCTCTGCATTCCGCTTCTTGAAGATCAGTGCCACCTGCGGCTCGGGCACGTTGGGATGGTTCATCCGGTTGGCGATTCCCACCAGATTGTCATAGTATGTAAAGTTAACTGTCTTCCCACAGTCCAACACCTCATCGTCAATGTCCGACTCAGACCGCTGGGCTGTCTTGTTCGCCTCCGCTTCGTATGGATCAGACCTGTCACAAGTACTGAATAAGAAACTTCTCATTGAATCTATAAATAAGGATATTTGAGCAACAAATCTACGATTAGGGCATCAAATTATCTTGAAAACTTTGAGTGTTTCAAAATTTATTATTTAACTTCTTTCTATTAGTCTAATTTTCTAACTACGACAGATAACATTTTTTAAGTAACATTTAGCAAGTAATTAATAAATGACACTTTCTTTACAAAGGTAAACATACAATTAATCTTACAACTTGACAGGATTATATTGTTTAAGATTAATATTATTAATGACAGGTGATTTAAAAGGATAATAGAGTTACAGAAATTTGCCATTGTTATGTGTAACAACATAAGAAATACAATGTTACAAGACAGGTCTGATGTATATAATGCATAATGTTTTACCGGTAAAACTGTTTTATGTCGTGATTTTTCAATTCTACTTTTCCTGACTTGATGCTGGATGTCTGGTATGTATATGTTTAAAGTTTTGGTAACTGGTACATTTTAGTTGCCGAGCTCTGATTTTGGTGTGATTATCACCATGCTTTTATTATATGATTTACTTTTTAAACTTTTTTTGGTTTGGATGATTTCTTTCTTTAATTCAGGGAACAGGTGTAATTAATTCACTTATCACTATGACAGGGCTAAAGGCCAGATGGTAAAAAAATTTCATTGTCATGGATAAGTACAATTCCGGAAGTGAGCATTCCTCATCTTTTGTCCAGAATGTTTCCTCACAACCACCATTTCAAAGCAATCTCCTGCATTTATCGTGGTCCCTGGCTGTACAAACTCCACAAGCAGAACACCTTTCTGGTCCCAAAACATGGTATCCTTGTCATCAAATGCTCGGCAATGCAGAAGGCTATAGTTGTCATAATAGGTCTAATAATTTAGTAAGGGCAGATTTTAATAAAATAGTGACCAAATTTTGCACGTAGATTTAAGCAATAATTATCTGGATTCTTTCTCCTCCAAATTTTAGATTGTTATAAAATTTATTAACCTCTATAAAACAATTTTTAAAACCATTTTCGTTTTATTAAAGAAATCCCTCCAAAAACATAGCCCTTTCAAATTATGTAACAGACAACATTCATGACTAGATACTTGAAACAGAGAAATTTATATTTGACAGTTAAAGTGTTTTAAACCATCAATAAAAAAATGTTGTTTTATAATATCCAATCGTTATACACCTCTCTTAATTTTTAAGAGAAGTTTAACTTATTGTTTGGTTACAGTAAAAATTGTATTTCTAGCATGTCGGCTACGGAGACATACTGTGCAGACAGTTTGCTGTGCAATGAAGAATGGGGTTACTTGAATTCCAAACATATAATCTTTCTACAGAAGTAACCGATTACTCAATTTGTATTAAAATAATGTTCATGAAATTTCAATAATGTAGTGAACGTATTAACTTACATCTGGATGAGTGTCAACATAGCTAAATGTAGTTAGCCTGGAAACTTTTCATATTTTATATATATATATATATATAATATATATATATATATATATTATATATATATATTTAACACTCTTATACATCTGAAGACGATTTTTACTTAAATATAGTGTTAATTTAAACAATTTTTGGTACGGTTATTATTAGAAGTAATATATAACTTATTAACACACAAAGTAAAAACATATTTAGTAGATGCTGCGGCACTCGAAGGGTTAAAACAACAAATATATTGTCACTATTTTATTAAAATCTGCCCTTACTAAATTATTAGACCTATTATGACAACTATAGCCTTCTGCATTTTCAAAAGTACAATTAAAGAACAGTAAGTATGACAAACTATATGAAAATGTACAAAAAAAGTGTATAAGAAATAATTTATTTCACATTTTTTAAATGGTAGCCTATTTTGATCAAACACTGTACCATAATAATCACGATTGTTTGTTTCCGTTTCGTGGAAGAACAAAATCAGAGCGATTAGAAAAACTCAGAGATTGAAACATAGTTTGTAAAGATATAAAACATAAATGCTTGTAGAAATCTGCTTTGCTATAAAAAAAGGGAAGATACATATTGACAGGTCTTTTTGAGAGAATATGGTTCGACGATAGGCTATACCATCCAGGGAGTCTTTATGAGGTTAAAAGGTTGGAGTTAACAGATAAAACAGCCTAGTTCTTTAGGTTTGGTAGGCCTATCTTTCTCATCGGTAAGTTCAAGACTACCACAAAAGCCTATTATTAAAAAGCCTTGTGGTCACGGTAAATGTTTACAAGCTTAATTATTTTGTTCACACATTTTTCGATTTTTTAAATAGAAAGTAGTACTATATAATCAAAGTTATTAACCCTATTCTGCTCATTCTCCTGAACAAAAGTACCTGGCATAGTACAATAAGTGGACCTGATGATTATATTGCTTAGTATTATCATCGATACTTCATATATTGGATAATAGAACTATCAATCGATACTAATGTATTTAACTTAATACATAATAAAGGAACTATAACTATCAAACAAACAGTAGGATAGGTAACAGGAATAATCTAGTTTAAACAATAAAGAAATCGTACCAACAAAACAAACATTGAAACCAAGAAATAAACAGGTTATTGTCTTTCAGTGCTATTTTGGTTATTGTTCTATAGTTAAAATTTTATTTAAATGAAGTCACTTGTCAAATATAGGTAATTTTCACCATCTTAAAATGCGTTTTATGTTGCTACAGATGACTTACGCTATTAAATCAGAATTAGGTAATTACATCAATGGGTGTAATGATGCCATTTTTTTTATTCATTTAGATTTAAAAACCGGATCTTCTTATCGTACTTTACGCGAGAACTATAGGCCTATATGCTTTTAAGGAGTAGAAATCACAATAACTATGCTTTTTAAAAATGGAAATGTTTCACACTTATATATTTGTGTACAGTGCTTCTTGTTATCTATTTTTATCAGTGTTATCTGCTCCTGATAGATTATCTGAGTGTTCTGTGGGCAGAACAGCTTAGTACAGAACCAACAACCGTCTCATGTAGAAGTCTTCAATGCCTTGTAGATAATCATGGCATCCATTACTAAACTACTCCAGTGCATGAACTCTAATAGTCCATTAGTTTTGAAAATTGGCTGCAATATGATAAGCGGCAACCATGACAGTCAAAACATTGATAGTTCTAATTATTTAAACTACCGAACAATAACAAACCGAATTACGTTAAATGAATTTCATATTATGGTATATTTCAGCTATTTTTTTATATATATAAAAAGTGATAATTTAATTATAAGTTAAAAAATATATGTGTGTATATGAAAAGCAGTGTAAAACTTACTTCTTAATATTTTAAAGGATGTTTATCTGATAGCTTGTGACACAAATAACAAATTTAATTGCTATTGTAGTTCTAGTCATTACTAAAAAAACCAAACATATGATTTAAAATTGTTCGAGTAATCTTTAAACAATTTATTTAAAATACCTTAAAAAACAGCTGGTGTTAAACTAATCTCAAATAACGAGTTAGTTCACGTATTTTTAACACATAATTTGGTTCGCTGATTCCATTGTCATGGTGGCCACTTATTAAACTGCAGCCACTGTGGTTTTTCAGAGTGAGAGTATAAGCGCAGATTCCCACAATAGAATCCGGTAACCAAACTATCAATTGGAAATACCTAACTATCAAAGACAAGAACATTCTAATTATAGTTATTTACAATTATTTCCAGCTTTTTTTAATGTATATAAACTAACAAATGTACAGGGATCACTCTTCTGGCTGGTTTATACCTTCCAGTTTAATCTACCACTGGGCACAGCAAAAACCGATGTGTCACTTAAATCTGGGCAACTGGGATGTCCAGGAGCGGTACACCACTAACCGCAAATGTCGAGATTCTGGAGGGTGCCACCCCCTGCCTGCTTTGACTGGAGAGGCTCGTTCAGAGCTGGCCTCACCTTCTTCTGGGGGAACATGACTTTGAGATTAGTGCTCTAATTTTTCCTCATGGATCTCGATAGGAGGCAGTCCCTACCCCCTAACCTTACCCACCCTGAATGTCCTGTCACTCTGGAAGCAGCGCTAAGGTTCTTATAGGGCTAAGTGCAATTTATAAACTTCCAGTCCAAAGAGAGAGAGAGAGAGAGAGTACAAAATTATGACAACCTAATCTAAACTTAGGCTGCAGTATAATAAGGGTCCAATACTCGAATGATCGATATTTAGATTATATCATATCATTGAAATTCATGAGTAAAGAATCCTCCATTTAAATAATTAAACCAAATTAAGGGTAGGGTCCGCTTATCGTACCCTACCCGTATTATGTATGTGAAACTATATTCTTATATGTAAAAGGAATATAATGCACTTAAGATTATAGAAAATAACACAACTCTATTTATACTAATTTTGAGCACTGTAGTACTTACAATGGGTAGGGTACGATAAGCGGACCCGATTTTTTATATCGAAATTGGCAAACGATATTACTTAACTATAACAATCGATACTGATTAAATTATTTGAACAGTTAACTCAAATAATCTATATCAACAGCTGTAAACACTTTCAAATAATACACGTAAGGTAATATTTCGATTTTACATAAATAACATTTGATCATTAAAAATGGCAGTCAATTTTAGATAAATACATGACATTGCTTTGAAAAAAGATGACATATTTTACGTGGTTTCAACATGTTGGACTCGTACCGAAAAACCCATTATGTGAAATTTGTGGGAAAGAAACAATTGTAACTGTGAGAGGAGCAAATATGGTTGTCTTCAGTTTTCCTAATTTTTGTTATAATAATTAGTTTAATCACTGTAAATATTAAATTAATATTTTAATATAAAACATATGATTGTTATTGAAGACTATACTTTTATACCGATTGATGGTCTAGGATTTGTGATACGAATATTAGGTATCGATGATTACATTCTTCGATACAAAATACCGGGTCCGCTTATCGTACCCTACCCCTTACAATTATTAGCCTACTTAAAGGTAATCATGTATGAAAATATTTAAATCGTTAACATACTGTAGCCTTTATATAATGTAATAGCAGAAAGGGACGGACTGGTCGGAGCCAGATAATACCAAAGTACCCCATAGCAATTTAATAATACAAAACTCATATTTTGTCACTCCGGCTGTTAATTTCACATTTACCAAACTTACTTAGAAAGTATTAAGGACACAGACAAATAATAAGGCTATTCTAATAAGGAGTCCCTAAATGTAGCCTAGACTAGGATTCGATTAATAATTTGGTTCTGAAGCATGATTGAACGGTAACCCCTAATCAATGTCTAAATAGGCCTAATAACTCAACTGCAATTGCTGCTAACTAAAGATAGGCTATGTCAAGATAATACAATCATTGTAAGCCAGATATCTACACCTTAGGACATACTATTATTGTAGTTAACCTTCCACATCTAAAGGTCCTATTTATTTTAAAGATGTAATTGTGCATACCTATCTAATTTCAATAAGATTAAAATCTAAAACAAAATTAGGCTTTAGAGATAAAAGTGCAAAATAACAAGGATAGCACTCACCTGTGTGATGTTGAATTTATTGACTGGCAGTCAGTGCAATAATTTTCTCCACTCCGTTTTGTCCATGTTTTACCATAATGAACCGTAGATGTTATTATGTTGAAAATGGGATCATCAATGTTGTCATTAGGCAAAACTGAAGTAACAACACTGGGAAACTGATTGACTTCAATTATTTTTCCGTCTTCCACATTCAATTTCCAAAACGTTGATGTGCGAGAATTCGTTTGAAGTATATGAAATGTTAGAATGTACAATGCCATGTACGTTATACACGGCGATTCACTCATGTTTGCAGTTTAAATTGCAACGATTTTACAATACACAAAACACTTTCTCATTGCACTAACTATCCTGGAATCAATCTTCGACCTAGGAATCAGCAGAACAACAGCACCAGCAAATCAGCAAGAGGAACAACTGAACACTGAATGGTCCAGGTCCAGGTCCGGACAGAGCTTTGAATAAAGGAACAAAGCAAAATAAAAAAATACGTTATCCGCTCAAAGGAACAGGAAAATGAACTACATAGACATGTAATATCCAAGAAACAAAGTTCTTTGATGTCCGCATATATAAACCAAAAACGTGTTTTTAGTTCTGCGTGGAAAAGTAGTCTTTTACTGTTTTATTGTAGTATAAAAGTAGTAAGAAAAATAATTAAAATAGGGGAAGAAAATATATATTATTACTACTTCTTTTAGTTAAATTTCCTAATGCCCTAATCATTTTCATTGTGATTGGCTTTACAAAATCATCCAATACTGATGGGAACAAATTAAGAAATATCCATCATGTTATTTCAGATATATTTATAGACAATAGTCAGTTAACGAAACCCCTGGAGGCCTGATCACAAATTCTACCCTACTGTCCCTGTTATATACTGCCTAATAACTTTAAGAACTAAATGATTCAAATTATTTATTCAGCCGATCTACAAATTGTAATAGGCTATGTCTAGTGAAAACAACATTCAACTACAAAACTTAGCTGCGTGCAATAATTAGAGTCCGTGCACAAATAAATGGCCATCAGGTCATGTACAAAAAATATAAATAAAACTAAGCATTCATGCAGGTATTAAGATTAAACAATAACCAACATTAAAAAAATGACTACATGTAAGACAATAAAGATTTGACTAATAGTTTCAAATAGTGTGCACTAGTTCATGTCCCTGCACTAATTTATTAATTAATATATAACAGGTCCTGCACTAATACAAATATAAATATAACTAGGCATAAATGTGGATATTAAAACTAAAACTATGCATACATTTTGTGAAAGACTACATCTAAGAATACAAAGCAGTCATGATATGACTAAGAACCATTATTTTAATCAGAGATCATTAATTCAAGTCCATACATCAATCGAAAGAGTATTGGGCCATGCAATATATAGATAATAACACTAAACACATGCAGAAATTAAAAACAAATTAATTTAAATAGCCAAGCAGAAGGGAATGGTCAGATTCAAAATATTCTGTTAGGCTGTAGAAAGGAGTGTCTGACATTCAGGATTT
This sequence comes from Homalodisca vitripennis, assembly GCF_021130785.1. Classification (NCBI taxonomy): domain Eukaryota; kingdom Metazoa; phylum Arthropoda; class Insecta; order Hemiptera; family Cicadellidae; genus Homalodisca; species Homalodisca vitripennis. The sequence continues at coordinate 97,635,281 of NC_060213.1, read as the reverse complement.
TATGACAGGACCAAACTTCTGTACCTTGAGCTGTCTAACTGTAAGGGGTATGGAGTTGAACATTTTAGTGCCTATAATAGGGAAGCAATTTGAAATCTTGTGTAACCTAGATCTATTTACATAGACATCAAGGCATTTCCTGGTTTCATACCTATGTACACCTGCATTAGTGATGTAGTCATGTTCTTTATGCTTAATTGATAAAAGACATTGGTATATACATTGTACACTGTCATAATCTGGTGTTGAGAAAACAGTGGTCTACAGTGTTCAAGCAACTGTGCTCCACTTAGTGCCCTAAGGGCTTTTTTCTGTAACCGAAGAACTCTAATTACAGTGGCAGAGTGTCCCCAAAGCCTGGTACCATAAATAATGTGGGAGTGGAAAAAGGCAAAGTAAGCTAACTTAACAAACTCAAAGGGCATTTCTGCTTTAAGCTTTCGAAGCACAAAATTACCCTACTTAGCTTACTATACAAGGCATCCCAGACAAGCTTCGAATCAAGATTAAAGCCAAGCAACTGCACTCCCTCCACATTAGCACCGTTGTTGCTGAAGCTAAAAGTAATCGACTGAGTCTTGTCCTGAGTTAGGCACAAACTGTTAAAACTGAACCAATATGAAGCATTTGTAAAAAGGTTCTTAACACGTGTTTCTGCGTTTTTACAGCCCTTATGAGTTGCAAACAAGGTTGAGTCATCGGCATACAACAGAATATTACCCGCTACATTGTAATGAATATCATTAATAAAAATGATAAAAGGAAATGGCCCCAGAATTGAGCCCTGATGCACTCCATGCTCAATAACCAAGGGGGTTTGAGGTTGTACCATCCCAGGTTACAGATTGTTTCCTTTGATGTAAGATTTCAAGATTTTCAGGGCGCAACCTCGTACGTTGCACTTTTCTAGCTTCTTCAAGAGGATCACAGTCGCAATCGAAGGCACGTGAGAGGTCGCATAGCAGTATAGGAGTGGAACTTTTTGCTTCATAAGAATTAAGAATGGCCTGAAGAAGTGAGTCCACAGCTTCGACAGTAGATCTATGCCTTCTGAAGCCAAACTGTGCTGGTATCAAGAGGTGATTTGACTCAAAAAAGATGCAGAGCTGCTACAGCATGACAGATTCAATGTCCTTGGCAAACATATGTATTAGAGATATAGGTCTGAAGCTCGATACCTCGTTTTGTGGACCCTTCTTGTAGACGGGGACAGTCCTCGATGCCTTCAAAACCTCAGGGAAAACCCCTTCGGACAGACACAAATTTATTAAGTCTGTTAGAGTAGGAGCTATAATATAAATAACCCTTCTTAACACATCCACAGACATGTCATAGATGTCTTTACTCTTGGAACTCTTAAAACAATGCACTACTTTTACTACTTCTTCAACGGTAAGTAGCTTCCACGCAAAATTAAAAGATACCACGGCAACCGAAGTTAGATATGCATTCCCATTCCCACTAGGAAGAGTTACCAGAGATAAATTACTCGAGTTAACAAGATACTTGGCAGAGTCAAGAAAATAAGCATTGAACACTTCTGTTGTGGCAAAATTGGTGTCAGGGGCAGACACTCGGTGCTTACTCCTATTGATATATTGATATAGTCCCAGGCTGCCTTGCATGGATTTTGAGATTGTGTAATAAGCTTTCCCACAGCAGCCTGTTTGGCCTCCATAACCTTACACGGTATTACCTCCTCAGATGTTGCACCCAAGGTTTCAGATTGGGCCTACTCTTAGATATATCATACACTATTCCAATGAAACTCCGAAGGTCAGCTAAATCCGGCGTGTACCAGTTTGCAGATCGGGCAAATGCCTTTTTCCATTTTGCCTCCAGTAGGACTACGTTTTTCAGCTTCACAGGAAACAAGTATCAAATGTCTTCTTAAAGCTAAGAAAGACATTTGAATTGTAAATTCAAAAAAGACGTTGGAATAGTAAATGCAGCTTCTGCAGGAAAGCATAAAGCAAGTTCATTCCAGGAAGTGACCTGGACTGCCACAGATTCCACAAACCACTGGAAATTTGTATCACTGAAAGATCCAAATGGTTACAGTCTTAATCACCGGACCGCTTGCTAAGTCTATGACCTGTGGCCTCCAATGCTTGAGGGTGAAAAATACATGTTTATGGTCAGCGATCTGAGATTTACTTATCAATACATCATAGTTCCACTTATCAGTTTTAGTTAAAATGAATCCAGGAAGACAGCACCTCGTGTAGGTTCGGAAACACTACTATAACAATTAAAACTACGTAGTAAATTTAAAAAGTCTACATGGCTAAAACCACGAGCAAGACTTCATTTAAAATAGTACCTGCAAATTCGGCTTGCTGCATTTTTAAGCTATCTTTAAGCTTCAGAAGAAGGCTATAAGGATCATTTCTTTTGATGGGTGGCGTGATCACTGTAGGCCTATCTTTAAAATGCGTAATGTATTGACTAATTACAGCATACGTACCTATGTTCTATATAGTCTGATTCATGTGAAGACAAGTGAAGCATCCCTCTCAACCTGAGCTACACAGAACACCTACCATCTCAGACGGGGACGTCCTTGATATAAACGTCCTTAATATTAGGTAAGAACGATGTTTTGTCTGAAGCTGTAAGGCGGCTTGATCTGCCATCCTTTAAAAAGAGGAATAAAGATTTGGCTTGTTATTCGTGCATTTTATATTCTTGGAGATTTCTATGAGAGCGAAATGAGTAGTTTCTTGCCACCGTCATTCTTGTCTTTGTTCATTTAGTTTGTTTTATAATGTGTGAATTATTTATTAATCGTAAATTGTGTTTTATTGATATGCAACCTTGCACAAGGATACTTTGGTGACGCTACCTATTCAATGAACATTGGTCAACGGCAAAGTCTTCAATTATCCAAGTATACCTTTGAGAGCCTAATTTCCTTTTAACAGGCAGTAACTCTTAGATGGATTAAATAGGTAAGTCAAATGGTCATGAAAATTTATAACATTTTCCTTAATAAATCTTGTGTTATTACAAATACATATAATGACTATAAAATTTAGAACACATAAAAAGTATTAAAATAGAAATAGTAAATACAAATTTAATGAATAATTTATTTTTATGATATATGAGTGTGTGGGTTTTATGTAGTAATATTGTTATTAGAAATTATTTGAAGTGTGATTAAAAAATCGGTGAATAATTTTGTATTTAAAAAAGTAATATATTTACATAGAATTTGGTCGAATCTCCTTCAAAGTACTGTAATTGGGTGGCATGCACTTATTCCATCATTTAATCCACTACTGGAAACATTTCTGGAAAGCTTCTTTCGGAATGGCTTTCAGCTGCTCGGTCAAGGCCCTCTCAGTGTCAGAAAAGGTGTTGAAACACTGGTTTTCCTTTAAGCCCAGTTTTAATTTTATGAAGGAGCCCATGGTGCTAAATAGAGTTAGTATAGCGGATGTGGACAGTTAGGAACACTTTTTTGGCGAAAAACCCGCGAATGAGAAGCGATGTATTGTAGTGGTAAATAAGAAAACCATTCACCTATTTTATGGTCTTTTTTCCGAATGTCGTTTCGCAAATTTTGCAGTACACCCTAATACAATTCAGAGTCCACAGTTTTTCCTCTTGGAACAAACTCTGATCGCAATTTGCCCTTACTATCGAAAAAAAAAACAATGAGCATAACCTTGATCTTCGATTTTCGCAGATGTGCCTTTTTAGGGCGAGGAGATGCAGTGATTGTCCATTGGCAACTCTGCGTTTTGGTCTCAGGGTCATATCCATAGATCCAACTTTCACCTCCGTTACATTTTTTGGCACAAAGTCCGGATTTGATTGAAGACGATCCTTCAATTCTGTACAGACTGACGCACAATTGTCCTTCTCTACATCTCTCAAAAGTCTAGTAAAAAATGTAGCAATCACTCGTCTCAACTGAAAATTATCGGTTAAAATGCTTTGAACGGAACCATACGAGATATTAAGATCTCCCGATAGTTCTCGAATAGCCATTCGCCTGTTTGAATAAACCATTGTTTCTAATTTTTATATTGTCATCTGTTTTTGAGGTTAATGGACGTCTCGAACGCTGGTCATCTTCAACAGTCTCATTTCCGCTGTTATATCTGTCATACCGCTTGTATACCGTCTTCAGAGTTACCGTACCAAATTACCGCCATACACCGATTTTAACATTTCGTGAGTTTTTTTGTATTTTTTTACAACTTAAAACATTACTTAATGTTAATGCGTTGTCCGAAATCCATGATAAGTGGGAGACACGATAAATACGATCTCACTCAAGCGGCTCTAGCAGTGGACTGACAAGCTCTAGCGTGTTGAAACTTGTCGCTACCTGTCTTAACAGATTACGCTACTAGGAAAATTACACCATATAGGTGTAGCGTCAGCAGTTGCTGCTATAAAAATTCATTCACCGTCTTTGGTCAAACCTTATTAATTACTGACTATTATATTTCTAGAGTGTTTTTACGAACACATGAACAGCTGCATTTACATTATTTTACTTAACAACACTAGTAACAACAAAATTAAATACAATTTAGTTGTAAAAATAGATTTTTAATAAATGTTACATTCATAATAGAGAACAATCAACACAATTAAAGGCTGAGATATACATCAATACATCATGTGCCTCGAACGAGAGCCGAAAAAAACGATCTAGAGGCTGGAAGCTAGTGTTAACCAACGTCATCACTTGGAGCGGATCGTCGCGTGATCCCTACCACATAGTTTAATAACCGTAGACTCTCCTATTCAAAGGGGGTTGGTTATTCAGAGTATGGACACTGCCACTGCACTGAATTAGCACACCATTTCGTGACATCATTGACCTGTAAACAGGTTACCTATAGTAAATGTTTGCTGTTATTCATCTGGCAAAGTCAGTTACAATATTACAAAAGTTATATTACGTGCAGAAGCTTTTATTTGTCGGATTTGTTTTATTGATATTTTAATCAACTTAGGATTTCTCCACAGTGGCCTATAATTAGTTCAAATAATTCAATTGTTACTGAAACTGTAGGAGTTATTCAATGAAATGTTGATAAATATCATTATGATATTTTTAGATATTCAAAATTAAATTCTCGTACGAAATTCTAGAATTAGTACGAAAGAAATTCTAGAAATTTAAGACGTACTAATAAAAACCAATTTTAATTTCCGATTTCAGAGCTCCACATTTAAACCTAAATCTGAAATGGTTAAAGTGAATTGGAATAATTTTCAGTTACTGTCACTTATCTCAGTATTATTTGGAATATTATTTAAAAGATTATGCTCATGTTGTCCTTGTTTTCAAAATCAAATTACACGTAAACGCAGGTAACTGTCAATAATTATTATTCCTCAATTTGGCAGGTGGTTAAAACACACTTACTGATTAAGCCAAAAAGGGATTTTTTTAAGACGAGTGCGTAGTAGGCCAGATAGATTTTTGAAATAGGAGTAGGCCTATAACCATAAACGTGGACCCTAAGAATGTATATAACATTTTACTAGAATCGGTCTAGTATGATTAACAAACAGAGACGCCATTAGACTTTTACATAACAGTATAAATTACGAACATCCTTTGGTGGTTAAAACTGCCAATTTCGATCTACATGCCACGGTAAGTATGAATTCTCCAAATATACATCTAACTACCAATTTTTAATTGTACATTTTTGTGTGATTACATATTTCTCATGGTGTCTTGTAGGTGGTACTGAATATGTAAGCATAAATATGTGTCAGCTGATATATGAAATTATATGAATTTCGTTGACACAAAAGGTGACAAGGGTGATATTCTTCTTCGTTCCGTGGCCTCGCGTTCATCGTGGTGACAGAGTTTTAATTTTCACATTTTGCGAACTCTTTCCTCAAGCCTTTACAAACAATTAATAAAGTGTGCAGAAATAATTTGGCCTTGAGCTTCTAGGAAGCTCCTGCAGGAGTGGTTCGAATTTCTGACGACTACGCGTTATTATTACCTTCTCCCTCATTCTTTCCATTTGTACCTGAGGCAAATGTCTGAAATGACAGTCCCATTTGGCATTGTTCATAAGCTACGTCTCAAGTGGCCATCTTTACAAATCCCTTGCCTTCGTCCTTTAGTCTGTCAAATAGTCCTTTGTCCTTATTACAAAGAAACGACAGTAACAGGGCGTTGGAAGTGGACCATGCAGCCGGACCGAGAACAATGAGGGGGATACGGGCAGAGGTTCGTGAAGTACACCGATTTCCGACTTGAAGCCTAAACAAAGGACATCAAATTAAGTTGCACCTTACAATTTAACATATTACTGCACAAAGAATAAACGGTAAGTAATAAAATTAAAGTTAAAATAAAAATTATTCCAAGTAAATCCGTCTTTGTCATGAGCAAGTAGAACATTGATAAGGAACTCACTGTTTCAAACATTAAATTTCAAACATTAACAGGAAGTTTTTCAAACATTAACAGGAGCAGAGCAATGCAGCACGTTTTTACAGTCTTATTACAAACTAACATATTACTGCATAATAAAATTACTAAAGCATGAAGAAGTTATCAAAGATCAAAAGAGTGTTACTGTTACAGCAAACAATGCCATTAAAACGGTATGAAAAATAAGAATTAAAATCAATAATTTTATTGTCCAAATAATTAGTTGCATGAAAAATGTAAATAAACAACAAAAACTAATCACTAGAAAAGAGCAGTCTCATAAAATTTACATTATTAATTAAAACAGTATAAATCGCATGCTAGTTAACAGTATTTTATTTTGGCTTTAAATTTTTTATAAGGCAAGTCCTTTATGTCTTTAGTCATAGTATTACACATTTTTGTTTCTTCCTGTAGAAAGCTGGACTGGATTGCACTATAATGACACCTCCTGACAACTAGGTTAGTTTTATTTCTAGCATCATACTTGTGTGTATCAGCGTTTCCAACAAGTTTGGATAGATTGCGGTGGCTGAGTGATGCAGCACGTATATTCAAGTGTTTGAGTGAATTGTGACTAAAAGATACTGGTATGAAATTATAGAACGGAAAGGAAAATAAGACTTTAAGTCCTATCAGTGGTTTAACTTTGGATCAGTGGTTCACTCACATGAAGAAGTTATCAAAGATCAAAAGAGTGTTACTGTTACAGCAAACAATGCCATTAAAACGGGATGAAAAATAAGAATTAAAATCAATAATTTTATTGTCCAAATAATTAGTTGCATGAAAAATGTAAATAAACAACAAAAACTAATCACTAGAAAAGAGCAGTCTCATAAAATTTACATTATTAATTAAAACAGTATAAATCACATGCTAGTTAACAGTATTTTATTTTGGCTTTAAATTTTTTATAAGGCAAGTCCTTTATGTCTTTAGTCATAGTATTACACATTTTTGTTTCTTCCTGTAGAAAGCTGGACTGGATTGCACTATAATGACACCTCCTGACAACTAGGTTAGTTTTATTTCTAGCATCATACTTGTGTGTATCAGCGTTTCCAACAAGTTTGGATAGATTTGCGGTGGCTGAGTGATGCAGCACGTATATTCAAGTGTTTGAGTGAATTGTGACTAAAAGATACTGGTATGAAATTATAGAACGGAAAGGAAAATAAGACTTTAAGTCCTATCAGTGGTTTAACTTTGGATCAGTGGTTCACTTATCAAAGAGTAGTGAATGATTTGATATATAATTTTGTTGAATAAAAGATTGGAGAAACGTGAAATAATCCAATTATTTCAATATTAATCTGCTGGATGTACCCAATGGGTGTAATAATATTAGTGATACATGTAAGTTCACAACCTGAGTGAGCAGTTATTTGATAAATAATTTTGTTGAATAAAAGATTGGAGAAACGTGAAATAATCCAATTATTTCAATATTAATCTGCTGGATGTACCCAATGGGTGTAATAATATTAGTGATACATGTAAGTTCACAACCTGAGTGAGCAGTTCTACCTTTGAAAACTAGAACGAAACACATTAACATCTTAGGTACCGCATTGATTACACAATAATATTCTTATTGAATTATTTCGACCTCATTGTTGAGAGCGATCTTCAACCTGCAGATGTTAAACCAAAACACCCTACGTTTTTTGTAGAAGATCCAGATCATGTTTAGTGTAAATTAATTGTTTTGTACTGCTTAAGATCGGCAGATAATCTTATATTTGCAAGATAAGTATTTGCCAGGTTGTGGATGAAGAAGTTAAACATAGTAGAGCTACAGAGGGAGCCCTGAAGAGACCTCGAGATGGTAATGAATTTCTTCTATTTATAGAGAATTTGATGTATTGTATTGATCAAATAACTATCAAAGCAATATTTAGCCTTCAACACCACATGGTTGGAATTTATACAACAGAAGCTTGTGGCTTACTCGACCGAAGTTCTTGGAAAAGTCAAGTTCAACTGACTTCGATTTACTCATCAAAAGAATTGTCGATAAATATGTGATTGAAGAACCAAGTTTTTGATTAATGAACATCCATACATGAATCATACTGACTTGAAGAGATCTACTAACTGGGAGGCATTAAGATTCGTTCTGCTAATTATAACCTTTTTCGAACACATTCATTAAGGCTGCTAGGGTAACTATAACAGGTTGGTAGTTAATCACACCGTAAAATGTTCCCTTTTTGTCAATTGAAGCTTTAGTGAGTACATTAGGAGAAATCCCGACCATAATATGTACTTTTGTTATATCTTATGTACATTCGTATGAACATAGGATGTTTTTGCTGGCTGCACTAGTCATACATTGGCCAACAAGGTGACTAACCAGCAATACACACGGTGTGGCCCTTTGATTGGCTGATGTGTGTTGTTGCTATGGTCTGTTGTCAAAAAAATGTATGCCGATACTACAGTTTTCAATTTTTCGTATCGTCGTGTGTCGGCGTCTTCTACTAATCAGCTTTTGTGGCATAAGGATTTTTGTTATGTGCTTATTACGTTGACTTGTGTATAAAGTTTGGTTCAATTAATTTTTCACTGAAAGTTTTAGATATTTGAATGAAAATGGCTTCTAAAGTTAAAGTGTTAACATTGTTAAGTATTTTAGTAATTAATTTTTGTACTTGTGTTCAATCGGAAGGAGAAACATTAGTTCTTCTAGACAATTTAGCAATTAAGGAAACACATTCTATGTTTTTTAAATCCTTGAAAGGTATAAGAATAAATTATACTTCTGATGTTAAGAATTTTAGTTAGAGCAGTATTTAGCTATAATAGTGGGTAGTCTAAATATTGGGCATTTGTACATCTACTAAAACGATTTAAAACCACCTTTAAAATATTCTTGACCATATAAAATGTTGGTATTATTACGAATTCTGCGTAGGGTACGATAAGCGGAACCGGTTTTTTATATCGAAGAATGTAATCATCGATACCTAATATTCACATCCCAAATCCTGGGTTTTTCGGTACCTACTAGTCCAACATTTTGAAGCCACGAAAAACCTGTCTTATCATCTTTCAAAGCAATGTCGTGCAATTTTCTAAAATTGACTGCCATTTTTAATAAGAAAATGTTACTTACAAATAATTGAAACATTACATTACGAGTATTATTTGAAAGTGTTTACAGCTGTTGATGTAGATTATTTAAGTTAATGGTTCAAAATAATTAATCAGTATCGATTGATTATATCGATGGTTATGATTAAGTAGTAGGCCTATCGTTTGCCAATTTTGATATAAAAAACCGGGTCCGCTTATCGTACTCTACCCTAGATTACTTAAGTTAATTAATAGGTAATTAGTTAATTTAAGTTTAAGTTCAAAATAGTTAATCAGTATCGATTGATTAAATCGATGGTTATGATTAAGTAATATTGTTTGCCAATTTCGATATAAGAAACCGGGTTGGCTTATCGTACCCTACCCCGAATTCTAGTATGAAAAGTTTAAAAAGTACCTAATAATGACAATCCAAATTTAACTTAATACATACAAGTTCAGGAGACTGGTAGAATCTTGATTATTTTTTGGTTGGGAGGTGAAACAGGTTAACCAAGAGAATTATAAAACATAATGTAGAAGTTGATAGTGTGTTTAATCTATCTAGCAATTACGATTTGGTTAACTCTAGTTTTAAGATATATTGTGTCTATTATTATTATGTTGGGGGTAAAGAATGGTTGCAGTATAACAAGTGGCCACCACAACTATCAATTAACTATTGATTAGAAATATCTAAACTATCGGTACTTTGGGATTATACCAACCACACCAGTATGAAGAACACAAAAATATAAATTTATAGAAACATGATAGAACGAAAAAACAACTCTTTAATTACAAAATTACATCTAACATTACATCAATCAACAAGCATTTCCAGGTATTGTGATCGGTATTGTTGTCGCTGTTATCTTATCTTTCTCGAGAATCCCGATTACGGGAGGCCGCGGCGGCATCACATGATTATTTAAGTTTTTTGCACGGTACATAATTGCCTTTCCATTACAATTCAATTTATATTTCTGATCAGCCCCTCTAGAATTTGATATTTTACTGATAGGTACTATCTTGAGGGATGTTTTTCTTTCATTGACTTTCGCACCAAAGGTGCTGCCGAAGCCCGCGCTGATGGCCGGAGGCACTCGCATTTTGGGTGGCGGAGTGTGATCAAGAATAAAAACAAGTTTTGTATGTTTTTTTCAATAAAGAGTTTAGTTGTTGTTTGGAAATGTTTGTTTTTGTTGAATTTTTGTGTTTGGAGAAATGTAGGGGTAAGTTAAAACACGGAAGTACAACAATGCGACGCACCAGCTGAACGGGCGGCGAGACTCTGCAATCACGTTATCTACTAGACCGCTCGAGTTTGATCTCTGTCAGAGGATGGGGAGGGGTTTGCGATAAGACAATTCCTGTTTTATATTGACGAAATATTGTTTTACGCTAATCTAGTAATCAGTAGAAGCAAAATGTCAAATAACGATTCATGTCTGGGTGTGGTTGGTATAATCACAAAGTACCAAACTATCAAATATAAAAACATTTGACCTCTATAAATTCATAATAATTGCCAGCTGTTTTTATTTTACAGAATAACAATATTGTTTAAAATGAAGTTAGCTGAGATATAACATCAGCAAGAACAAAAGCAATGATGGACATGCACGTTTTGTGCGTAAATTTATTTCTAAACATTGAACAAAGTTTCAAATCGGCTAGCTACAAGATAATGATTTTGCTCCTTTAAATCCAAAGTGCCCAGTTTGTAGTGAGATGGAAACTAGAATTAAAAATGGAAAACAAATAGTTTTTCATTGCAAGAAAGGTCAAAACCCATCGTAAAAAGGATGAGTGTATTGTGTGATGAGTATATTAACAATCATATTATTTGTTAATATGAATATATTGTTAATAATGAAACCAAACTAACTATAACTTTCGAATAAATATTCATCAATATGTGCAGAATTACAATTTCAGATTGGCTATCATTATGTAGAGACGTATTTTTTTTTTAATTATAAAAATATAACTAAAGTAAAATTATTATTTTCTATAATGTTAAATAGCTATATTTCTTTTATATATAAAAATTTGGCTTCACTATAGTACAATTTTAAAAGTCTATAACCTAATTCATTTTGACATTATAGTTCAAAATTGATTCAAACAAAGAAAAATTATGTGTATGGTATTTGAGTAATGGCTGTGAGTACAATGGTGATTTAAATGTATTTTTTATTTGTATCACAAGGTGTCGGATACGTTTATCCTTCAAAATAGTAAAAAAGATAATTAAATGTTACACTGTTTTGTTTGTTACATTTTATAACTATTACATAGCCCATGTAGTTTTATATTCATCATTAAACTGTAATTTGAAATACATATGACGTAATTCTGAACTAATACAAAAAGGAAAATGGAGATACGTTATAGCATAAATCATATTTTAATACACTTTATGAAGTACTGTACATTTTTTAATTCATAATTATACAATTATGGATATCTCATTAATATAGCAAATAATAATTTTGTTTAAAAACGATTCAGTCTTGGTAGTTTATAAACTAAAAATATACTTGTCAAATTTAAATAGAATTTACTAAAAAGGTAAAGGTTATTTTAGCCTTGTAGATGTTTAATAAAAATCCCGTAGTATAAAAATTTGTATGTACGTAATCAAAATATTTATATTATGAGAAAAAAATCAAATAGGTGTATTTTTAAAGTATCGTGATTCATGTAAAAGGCCGATTTAGGTATTAATTTTGTCTTAGTTTCCACATTGTACCTATGTAGGTAACTGCGTTTCTTATGGGAACGTCTAATACTGAATGATTCATAGATATCCTATATACGAATATAAACGATAAACAAATAGTGCTAACAAGTAATCATATATTTGAATTAATTAGCACTGAGACACTACAAACTAAGTTTATAAAATGAAATATTTATGGAGTTATAAGAGTTCCTATTTATAACTCAGTTGTAAACTTTAGCCCCATGTTAAAAATTGATTCAAAGATGAATGTCCAGCAGCTAGCTGGCAGAGCCATCTTAAGATACCAGTTTAAAAAAAATATATTTTATAATATTCTATTAACATTCTCTACTAGTAGATCTTCAAAGAATCCAATGCTGGCATATACTACCTTTTTTTGTAGTAGAAGTATTTCTGAGAAAATTTATATTGCATCTCACTTGTGTGTAAGGTCAGCTAAACCCGTTCCAGTTCTAAATGCTATTGTCTTTTACAGATCGTGGATACACTTTGACCTTCAAATCAGCAGATGATGCCAACCTATTATTATCTAAATATGGAGAGTACTTGTATGAAAATCTTATAATTTTTGCTCCATCAGTAGAAGAATTTGGGGGAGCAGTCAGTGTCGAAGCGATTGCTGAATTTATTGACGGTGGAGGTAATTGTTTGTAATTGTTATTCAAGATAGGAGATATTCAATTGAGAAAAGTAATTTTTCCTTCCTAACAAATGCAAAGACATTTTTTATTAGACCACTTAATTTACACAACAAAAGTTCCATCATGTTTTTCATATAAAACATAATATTTTTTAACTAGCAATTAAAACCTTTTCAATTGTGTTAACAGGTAATGTATTGGTTGCTGGAAATTCCTTATCTGGTGACATTCTGCGAGAATTGGCATCAGAGTGTGGGTTTGAAATTGATGAAGAAGGATCTTCTGTGATTGACCACCTAAACTACGATGCTAATGATGACGGAAAGGTTTGTGTATTTTAAGTACTGTATAACAATAACATTTAATTATTTTCTTATAAAAAGTACAGTAGTGTTTTGTGAAAAGTTAATTTATAAAATTAATGAATTTGAATTTTGTATTAGAGTATTTAGTGGATAGTTTCTATTGTTAAAAGTATTTTTAATCCAGTAACAATGAATTCTGCTGAATCGAAACTTTATTTGCAAATTTCACATTTTGAATTTATTAGTGTTACAAAGTATCAATGAGACTTTGATTAAGTTTAAAAAGAGGGTAAAGGAATTCTAGTAGGACCTGTCTGCACCTGTACCTTCAATAAGATCTAAGGATTTCTGCCTAGCACTGATGTTGAATTCATCACTCGTCTATAAGGTACCAAATAGGTCCTAACATCAGGTCTCTCACAATACAAAATAAAGTGTTTAGCAGTCTCCACCAGCTGGTTACATAATCACCTAGGATCTTCAGTAGTGAATACTAAGGTGTGGAAGTGTTCTCTGAATTGACCGTGTCCAATAATAAGAGGACCAGCGAAATGACATCTATCAAAAGACCTTTGTTTAGCTTCATCAGCGAGTTTGTGATCTGGATTGTAGTGCCTTTAATGAGTTTCTTGCCAAATAATCGCCTAGAAACACCCTGCCACCGATTATATTCCATATTTTGAACCATTTCCTTTGCTTGTTCCACAAACTGGTTCAGATCCCTGGAAGTGCTTCTTTGAGCCATGTATTGTCTGTTCGTTCGCAAGTTCATAGCTTTTTAAACGGACATTTCTAGGAACCCAACTGAGATGTGCTGAATTATGACTAAGTAGAATAGATAAGGTATACTCATACGAACCTCACAGTAAATTCTGTTGATTTAAGAACTATAACAGTGACCTGACTACTAGACAGAGCCACTATCCGTTGATCGACATAGTTCCTATATTAGTGCAAGTCTAACGAATGAGACTTTCAAAGTTAGAGACATTTATGTTACAAAAACTGCAAGTATTGATTTTTGAAGGGATAGCAAGATTACAGACTTTTGCGATTGTTAAATATTATGAATATTGTTTCAAGAACTGTTATCTGTTCCCTTGTTCATGTGTCAAATACTATGATGTAAGCTTAAGCATGAAACAAATAAACAACACATGGCAATGAAAGTGTCCACAACAAACACGTTGTACGTCAAAAATCAAACACATCTGTATCCAGCAGGACAAAAAATCACAACACAACATGATGTAATGGTGATGGCAAAATAAAATGAGAGGAAGTTAGTGTCATATATTTGGAACAGTTTATTGTATTAGTTAACAATGTAAGAACTTTATCCATCATGATACAGTTGATGTATGTTACAACAGATGATGACACTGTAGTATGTTACAGCACACCCTGATCGTGGCTGACCCTGCCCATCTGATAGACGCGCCTGTCATAGTCGGCTCAAAGGAGATCCCCCCACTGCTGTACAAGGGAACAGGACTCATTGCTGACCAGCGCAACCCTCTGGTACTCCGACTGCTGACAGCAGACAGCTCGGCCTACTCGTACCCCGTCGACAAACCCATCAAAGTGGTCAGTATCTCCTTGTGGCCCCATAAGAATGGCAAATGATCCTAATTATCATTCTATGATCCTAATTTTGGCCGTAGAATTACAAGAGATATCGTATTTTAAAGATATGATTAATGTGAATCCAAGCACTTTACATTTTAAAATATATTTATTGCCTTTTCTGAAAAAAACTAAAACTTTTGTACTTTAACTTTTTAATATTCAAAAAGTATACATTTTACAAGAACGAAAAAGTTTTCACACGTGTTCTGGCACCTCGGCGGATCGTTGCCGGCGTTCACGCAACCAGAGTTGCGTGTCCCTTTCGGGGCCGCGAGGCTCGCTCTTTCGGGAGCGTGTCCGTGGCGTGTAAACACGCAAGTGTATAAATTTTTCTCTGATTGTGACCTCTGATCAGGTGGGTCTCCCGCTGAATTTAAGCATATTATTAAGCGGTGGAAAAGAAACTAACAAGGATTCCCTCAGTAGCTGCGAGCGAACCGGGAACAGCCCAGCACCAAATCCCACCGGCTGCACCATATTAATCATAACTTTAAATGGAGGCAACAGCCATGATACTTTGACCAGAAATATGGTTTTAAAAGTATTTGTAGTGTAACGTAAATCTTATGTCGGGTAAAACTCAGGTTGGTCTACTCCCAGCCGGATCTCAAGTAAATATTTCCTTTCAAAGAGATTCAATGTAATTGTGCCCAGTAAGGTAATCTTAGTATTTCAAGTTTACTGTATTAGTGGTTGTTAAAAAACATTTACTCAAATACTCAAATAGTTATACAAAACAATGGTCGGGCTGCGTACAGGTAGCAATACGGTTTTTTCTGACACTTTCTTTCCTTATGATTGCTTGCTACTTGTGTTACATAAAGTAAGGCTACGTTATCTGTTTATCTGTTAAAAGGCCATGATTGTTATAGTCTCACTTGCTGTCAGTCTCAGTTAGCTGAAATTATATGTAGTTTATTTTTTCACAAGTTACACTTGTTTAATAGTTGCATAACTTGATTTAAAATAGAAAGTTTTTCAAAAATGTTTAATTCTCATTTCATTATCTTAATTTCCCTGTGTATATTTATAACTTACTTGAGTGATCTGTTTTGCTCAGTGTAGGAAATCGAGCTTAAGTAATTTATGTATAGAAGACATTGAAAAAACTAAATTGCACATCATTAGGGGTGAAAATTTAATTTAAGTTATTTTCAATGTAATACAATAATTTTGTTGTACAGGGTGGAGCCCGGTAATTTGCTTTTTTGCACTGCAGGCTGTGGCGGCACTGTTGGTCGAAGAGAGGGGAGAGTGGGCGTGGCTTATAGTGGCTGACGGGAGATTTGTATTCCTCCACGTTCCAGTTGCCATCATGCAGTGGACACGAGAGGAGAGGTGGTTTTGTGTTGAAGCATATTTTTCAAATGCCCACTCGATCATTGCAGTGCAGCGTGCTTTTTGTTTACGATTCACTGTTCCCCCACGCGGACGTGTTCCTGGTCGGCAATCAATTGTAAATTGGGTAACTGCATTCAGAATAGCAGGGAATGTGTCATGTGTACAAAGGGGACCTCAGAGAAGGATTACAACACCAGAAAACATCGATAGAGTTAGAGCAGCAGTACTGCAATCTCCAAAACGCTCTGCTCGGAAGCAATCACTTGCTCTTGGCATTTCAAGACGTTCTCTCCACCGGATTCTTCATGATGAACTGAGATTTCACCCGTATAAAATGTGCGTGGTCCATCAATTTCAGCACGGGACTATTTGACATGGCGTACTTCTTGTGAAGACATGCTTGCAACTATACCGCGTGACGGAATTGTGTTCTTTTCTGATGAGGCACATTTTCACCTCAGTGGGTGTGTCAACAAGCAAAACATGCGCTACTGGAGTGAAAAAAACCCCAGAAAAGTCCACCAGAGACCTCTGCATTCGGACCGTCACTGTGTGGTGCCCCATATCACGAGTAGGCATCATTGGCCCTTACTTTTTTCAGGATAACCGTCGTGCCATAACTGTGAACTCCAAACTGTACTTGACTATGATACAGGATTTTTTTTAGCCGGCTCTTGAGGCAATGCAATTAGAGGATACATGGTTCCAACAGGATGGTGCCACTGCACACACAGCGAGGGTTACCATGAATTGTTTGAGGCAAATGTTTCCTGGACGGCTTATCTCTTTGAGGGGTGGATATGAACTGGCCGGCACGCTCACCAGACTTAGCCCCATGCGATTTTTTCCTTTGGGGTTACCTGAAGTCGAAGGTGTATATCAACCGTCCCAACACCTTGGAAGACCTAAGGAACAATATTGAGGCTGAAATTGGCAGAATACCAGTCGACATGCTTGTTAGAGTTAATGAAAACTTCATAAAACGTATGCAGCAGTGTGTGGATGCCGAAGGTCGACATTTACCAGATACATTATTTAAAACCATGTAATTTAAAAATTCCCTTACTGTTCAATATAATTAAAATAAAAAATAATTTTTTCTAAGGTTCATAATTTTTTTATTTCATTTCCAAATCAGCAAATTAACGCGCTCCACCCTGTATAATGAAATTTAAGGTTTAAAAACAAAATTTAAATATGTATGTATGTGATACAAAACAAATCCTTATTCAGTGCTGAAAGATCAATCTAGTGAACAAGTAACAATGAGTAACTGTAAGATGAAGACTGTGAGAACCTATATTGTTCCTAAACTCGTTGTGCAAGGGTAATGGTAATGGGTTTTAAAATACCAAGCTCTTGTAACCAACAACAGTGTAGCCAACACAATGTTGAGGAAATTTTATGAAACAGATTGTCAGTGAAAAATGTATTTCTTTATTCACATCCACCGCACATTCAAAACGATTATATCTCTACTTTTAAATATACCTTGTATTTTTATCACTCGTAGATATAGTGTAGGGAGTTCTAAAATGTGGTACAACAAAGAAAAAAAACAGATGTAAACCTAAAAATATAGTATGCAAAAATTAAAGATTTTTTATTACAAGGAGTGTGTGACTAATGCAAAGTGGTGGAAATTTATTAGTCACTCTGTCACACAAAAAATATATGAATGATTCCTTTATCTGTTATATCTAATACTTAATATTTAAGATATATACAGTTAAAACTATATTTTTACTAAAACTTCTAATTTTCTTACCTGTATATTTTTTCACTATGTGCTTCACAGCGGTCATAGAACCGGTTGGAATAAGAAGTGTTATTTTTATCAAACTCACTGTATGCTTTCACACTATATATTTAATGTAAACAAAGTTAAAAACAGTGGTTAAATTAATTAATCATATGGTTGTTTTGTCCTAAAAACCTTTCACACAGAACAGTTGATTATATTTAACAGGCTCTTTGAATGAATTTTTCACTACTTTAGAAACCAGTAGTGGTTGCCCGGAAGGATTTTTGAAGTAAGAATAGGCCTCTATTCATACCAGGGATCCTAATAATGTCCAGGTAAATTTTCAGTACAAACAGTTAAATAATTTGTGTGAAAGCAAAATAAACAAACAAAGGTACTTTCACGTTTATAATATTATTAGGAGATTTCTAATATATACGTTGTTCCATATATGAGCCCTACCTATTTCCCTTGTTAAACATATGGGTGATTTGGTAGTTTTAAGTTTCAATAACTGAACTTGGTTCTTGAAATGTGAGCAAATTATAATTTTGAGATTTTTCCAGTATCCTCATGCTGTGGGAAAGAACACATTGCTCATCGCAGCACTTCAGGCACGAAACAACGCTCGTATTGTCTTCTCTGGATCTCTTTACTTTTTCTCAGATGAAGCTTTCACTTCTCCAGTTCAAAAGGCACAGGTACTTTATACATTTTTCTTAGGATAAGTTGCTAGAGGTAACAACATGATACACTTTCGTAAAGGAGACTGCTACTTTGGTGCATGTTTTGTATATGTGAAAACCCCCAAGATGCTTTATTATAAAGTGCAACCTTACTTAAAATATTAAAACTTTTTTATTGTGCAAGGTACCAAGGTATTTTTTAAGATCACTGTTGTACTTTTTTTTGTAGATAGGGTTTTAGAAAAATATGGTGACTAACTAAATCTATCTATATTATTTCTTAGTACAGAAAAAAATTCTAAGCGTACCTTTATTACTTGCAGTAGTACAGCACATGCTATATTTTGTAATCCAGACATACTCACTTTGGACAAGTCTCAGTGATATGGGTTTTACATTTGGGTTTTTTTCATAAAAGAAACTATCTCAAATATTTATATTCCATAGTAAAATAAACATTCTAAGCCTAGTTCATGTAGACACACACTTACAGTTCATAATTACGTGTATTATTTAGATACAGAAACTCATTAGGCATAACAATTGTGTTTATCAAAGCAAGTTAGAGAGGACTGACTATAATTTTTTTTGACAGGTTACTTATCCTTTTTTTCTTTTTCCTGTGAAATAAAAAGGGTATAAACACCAAATAATAACATAAACTTAACCCAATATCAAGCAAGTAAATTATATAAAAATGCAAACTGTCTGCCCGAGTAGGCATTCAGACTATGCCTGTTTGTCTGTTTTAATGTCATAGACCAACAAAATATGAATGCAACGCCATAAAAACAACATGTAATTGGATTTTGATATTGTTAACCAACTTAATCTCAAAATAATAGGTGTTTGGTGTAAACACATGGTTGGTAAATATAATAAACATGTGCATGAGCAACGTCAGTGGAAATTGTAATTCTTGCAGTGTTTGTATAGTGCAGATGTCAGCTATCAAAGGTATTATGAAATATATTTTTTTTATTGAGCTAAAATTAGGCCTTTTTGTATCAATTTATGTAAAATGTTAAGCTAAGAACACACATTTCCAATTTTTTTAAATAGCTCGAATTTAAAATATTTAAACTTGTAAAACCTAAAAAATTTAAATTGCAAGCTATGACTCATTACACCTATCAAAAGCTCTCTTAAAAACGAAACAATTTTTTATTTAAAATTTGGCTTTATCTTGGATGGTTTACAAAAGGTGTAAAAAATACTAATTTTCACAAAGTTTGATGTTCTTACATTTAGTATGCAATTGTGTTCTCCTACATTTGCTTTAAGGAATTCAAAAGAGTGTACCACTTGCTTTCAAAACACTTTACATATAATGACAGGTACCGTGTACTAAAATTGTGAATTCCTATTAAATTTAAACATTGATTAGGATTTACATATTAGTGACCTGTGATGGATAATTTGTTTATAGATTAGTATAAATGTACCCATGTCTATAACTATAGATAAAAATCTCAATCTAAGTAAGTAGAATTTTGTGTGAGCAGGGTGGCAAACGGTGGGAGGTGTCGGGCAACCGGCAAGTGGCGGACTTATTGAGCAAGTGGTTACTGAAGGAGGCGGGAGTACTGAGGGTCAAGTCTGTGGCCCACCACCGAGTTGGCGAGAAAGCTCCCCCCTCCTCTTACACCATTATGGATGACGTTGTGAGTTAATCTTTGAGTACATACCATTTACATTAAATTATAAACACGTTAAATTGTAGAAATGCTTTGAATAGTTTTAAATCTCAGTAATGAATTCAATGTTTGAATTTTTAGTTCTAATATATGTAAGAATGCTACAACTTTTGGGCATTTAGAATATTATACACTTGCTGTTTTGGATTGTTTATTTTGTTTTACATTTAGCTCAAAATGAGGAACATTTTAATTGTTACTTAAGCAGATCATTTTATCTTTTCGATAAACTTTTACATTGGTTATATGTGAGTTTGTAATTTTGACAATCTACAAAAAAGGTCAACTTTTGTCCTCTGTGAGCTGGACAATGCTAGTGCTGGGCTTTATTTTTATTACAGTGATTATGTTAGTGTTGATGAATTAATACAAACAAAACGTTTTATATGTTACAAAAATAAAACAGTTTGGTTATTTAAATACAATGTTAAGTTAAATAAAATTACTAAATACTGATGGGGATGGGGAGACAAATATTAAGAGACTATACATTTATGACATTAATGAAACAGAATTTTGAAGAAACAGACCTTCTTGAATTGAGATACAGTTATTTAATGTTAAATTTATCAAAAATTATCAGTAGAATTAAACAATGCAATTATAAATTATTGTGATCTCAAAACAGTAAAGGGACAGTGTCACTGGTTTAAAAGAAGATTAGCTGTTGAACTGGAGTCATATTACGAGGGGTATCCAAAAAGTAAGTTTCCCTGTTCTGTAAAAAGACGCGTACGTAACACAGCGTGCAGCTGTGGGCGGGGATATGTAGCGCGCTTCGGTTGGCAACAGGTGCGCCGGTCACTGGCCCATTGTCACGCTTCTCAGTCAGTTGCTGCCCAAACATCATGGAGACTCCACTGCGTTCTGCCGCCAGTTGCGAAGTCCGTAGTGTTATTCGTTTCTTGACCGCCAAAAACGAAACTGCCGTTGAAATTCATCGTCAGTTGTGTCAAGTGTATGGTGAACATGTTATGTCCGTTCAGATGGTCCGTCGTTGGCGTGCAGTGTTTTTGGAAGGAAGAGAAAATGTTCATGACGATGAGCGTAGTGGCCGACCGGCCAATTCTCGGCAGCCTGACGTCATTAATGCTGTACGAGCAGTTATTGACAATGATAAGCGAGTGACTCTCGATGAAATTATGGATAAACTGCCGTCAAGTGTTGAAGTTAGCCGGTCATCTGTGCACAATATCATGACAGAAGATCTTCAGCTTGCAAAAGTGTGTGCAAGATGGGTGTCTCGCTTATTGAGCAATGCCCATAAACAACAACGAATGGCTGCTGCCCAGTCTTTCTTGCGATTGTTTGACGATGAAGATGAAAACCTTTTCAGTAGAATAGTCACTGGTGATGAAACATGGATTCACCACTCAACTCCAGAGACCAAATGCCAGAGTATGGTGTGGCAAAAAAAAGGAGAGGCAGCTCCTCAAAAAGCCAAAGTTTTTGAGTCGGCAGGAAAGGTAATGGCTACAGTTTTTTTGGGACTGCCGTGGAGTGTTATTGATTGACTATCTTCCTCGTGGCGAAACCATAAATGCAGAAAGGTATTGTGAAGTTCTCACCAGACTTCGGCGGGCAATACAGAATAAACGGCGCGGACTTTTGTCGCGCACGGTTCTGCTTATTCAAGATAACGCCTGACCACACGCTGCTCGTGCAACAATGGAACTTTTGAGGAAATTTAAGTGGGATGTTTTTGGTCATCCTCCATACTCACCAGATCTTGCGCCTAGCGATTTTTATCTGTTTCCGGAGCTGAAAAGACACCTTGGCGGTCGGCGATTTGCCAACAGCGATGACCTTCAAAATGAGGTGGATAATTGGCTTAAAAATTTGGCGGGTGAATTTTGTAATGCTGGAATAAAAAAAACTACTTCCTAGATACCAAGAGTGCTTAGAAAGGGATGGTAACTATGTAGAAAAATAAGGTATGATGTAAAAAGTTGAATAAATGTGTTTCAGTTATTTTTTTGAGTCTTTTTAACTTTTTCATAATTAATGGAAACTTACTTTTTGGATACCCCTCGTAAATTAATCAAAATGGCAACTTTAAATTATTTCCTAAAGTTCATCCGGATATTAAAAAGATATAACTTAAATATTAAAATGTCTGTGTAGGTATTCTCCCTGGAGCTGGAAAGAAAGCAGGGCAGCCAGTGGGTACCTCATGATGTGGACGATGTTCAGCTAGAATTCGTGCGTATTGATCCATTTGTACGCACACGAATGGTGCGTAAGGCCCCTGGCAGGTATGAGGCAGTGTTCAAGATACCTGATGTTTACGGGGTGTACCAGTTCAAGGTCAACTACCACCGCATGGGCTACACAGCGCTGTATAACTCGACTCAGGTGAGCTTTATTTTTTATCCTTATATTAATGGGATGATTTATTACAGTTTTAAGCCCAAATTTAAAGAGAATAAGTTTTATTTACAAAGAAATACTGCAACTGTTTTCTTTACCATGTATCTACAAAAGTTGTGTTACAAATACTAGCAAAGTAGAATTGGGTTGTTGCTGCATCTGAAACTACCTCGTCGCGATGCTCTGTAACTGGAACGGTTATGGAACCCCAACAAAGAGTAGAAGGCTCCACTAGAGCTGTCGCGACAATGCACAGTCTACTGCTGCAGTAGATTCTGGTTTGGTACTGGTACTGGAACTTGAGATAACCACGACACTCTTTTAGATGAAACG